>NC_137464.1:221176248-221356145 GCF_964235325.1 Thermobia domestica
GTCTATGAGCTGATTGGTCACAAATCCGATGCCCTTTTAAGTCGAAATTCATCCTCTCAGTGAGAGTAAGATCCGGCGAGTACATCTAGCGGGAGTATAAGGGGTTACACATAAAAAATATTGAAGTCGCTAAAATGATCAGTGACACTTCCGATGCTATTTAAATCCCAATTCAGCCCTCATTAATACTCCCGAAGGGGAAGGAGGATGGTGACATGTAAAACTAATTCAAAATTACCTATATTTGTGTAAAATCCATAGTTTTTGGGAACCCTAAGTTGATTGGTGACAGTTTTGGTGTCCTTTAAATCCAAGATCAGCTCCCAGTTGAGGTTATATCTCCCTAGTATTTTATAATAATGAATCTCATACAAGTTATATTAAAATTTCTATAATGTATATGTATTTAAGTAATTGATACCTGTTTGAGATTCTCAACTATAGTCTGTAATACGCAATGCACTCAAATTTAATTTTGAAGAAGTTGTTTTACCAGAATCTCTCTATACATTTGCTCTCTGTCTGTCTGCTTGGAAGACACATACCTCAAGAAGTATCATACTTAATGGATCACCATCTATTTTGGCCGATATGTAGAGGGACCAAAAGTTAAGAATGGAAATCATTGACAGCTGTGATCCACCAGTTGATCCCAAGATATAGACAATCAGTTCCCCATGTTATTTATATATATATATATATATACACATGGGCCAGGTAGGTTGCATACCATGCAGTTACCTTCAATACAACCACACTCCTTCACGTGGTGTACTTGTGCTATCTTTTCTACAAGGGCTGACCAACAAAGACTGAGACTGATTATTGTACCGTAGTTTCCTTTGTTGCCGAATGCCGGCACGTTTGATAGTTGAAAGAGATGTGTTTTATGTATACTCTCACTAGGTGGCAGCATTGTCGTATCGGTAGGTTGGGAGTAATCCGCTGTGTATTAGACACTGCTTCCATTTCGCCTCACAAGGTGCTGTGTATATGCGTACAATGGAGGTTACACGAGAAGAACAGTATGGAGCAATAAAGTTTTGTTTTCGCTTGAACCATACAGCTTCTGAAACATACGAAAATCTTAAGCGAACTTACTGTTAAAGTGCATTACCTCGAGCAACAGTGTTTCGGTGGTTCAAGGAATTCAAAGAAGGACGAGTTTCATGCGTTAAGTAAGGTGGACATGAAGGATCTTATAAAATAGAGGATCTACCCATATGTATCTTCATCCTATTAAATCAATGAAGCCAAAAAACAACCGAGAATCGGCACGTCTGATTGGCTACCCTCGTTTATGCCATCGTCTGAATGGCTACTTTCGTTTCCGCCATGATTGTTGGCCCAAAACAATGCAATTCTATTGGGCGGAGTGGGCAGAGTAGGGATGGCGAAACTGTGACGTATGGCTTCAAGATTTTGTTGTAAGGGCAGATCCTTTATTTTATAAGATCCTTGCTGGACATGGTGTTTCGGCCTTTGCTGTAACAGGAAGACACATCAATACTGCTACTGTGATTGTTCGTGAGGATCGAAGGGTAACATTACGTAAACTACTCACTTTGAGAACTCTAAAGCAGTGAAGAAGTATGAGGCGAGTCTGAAGGACATATCAAGAAATGGCATGTATCGCGTGTTTCAAGAATGGCAGGAATGGTATAAAAATTATATTCACTCGGAAGGAGACTCTTTGAAAAAGATAATGTAAACATTTGAGTAAGAAACACATGTTTCAAAAAATCAATCTCAGTGTTTATTGATCATCCCTCGTATGTTAAGTGCGCGGAGACCACCCGCGGATCACAGTTTGAGACTCTGCTTAAGCGTAAGAAGCAC
Source organism: Thermobia domestica (assembly GCF_964235325.1). Lineage (NCBI taxonomy): Eukaryota > Metazoa > Arthropoda > Insecta > Zygentoma > Lepismatidae > Thermobia > Thermobia domestica. The sequence continues at coordinate 221,178,088 of NC_137464.1, forward strand.
AATTCTGTGATTTAAAACGGAAGAATTAAATACGCAAATATAATTTCCTATACTTACGGAAGTTTGAAAGCTAGCGTGAATAGTCAGCGCTCGTAATGTAAGCCAAAAAGAGTTCTATATTGAATTGTGAATTAAGCTAATATGCTTTTTTTTTTTTTTTTTTTTTTTTAAAGCATATATATGACAAAAATTAGACCTGAGAGGATTGCAATGTTGTCATGAGGGTGCTAGGTAATTAACGACCCTGTGACATCTGTTGAAAAAAAATACATAATGGATTTATAATGTCCAGATGGATTCATCAAATGTATTTTCTTTTTTACCCTTGTGAATATGGGATCTCCCAGTTGAATCAGTTTCATTTCCTCTCTCTCTCTCTCTCTCTCTCTCTCTCTCTGTTTTTCAAGAGAAATATATTATACATTGTATATACATATCCATTTATACAGACTGTATTTATTCGAATACATACAAAGCGATGACAATAACGAAACATTGAAATGTATGACCTGAACCTGTTACAACCAATTTTCGGATTTAGTTACAATGCATTACGCAAAATGCTTATTATATGTAACGTGCGTATGTAATAATGAAAGGGAAATAACTATTTTTTTTTTCAAGTTGGGATAATGAAATGCCGCGTAGAGACCAGTGTAAACAACTTAATAGTTAAATATTCCATTTCACTAAAATTTATTTTTGGTTTGCTCGCTTTTGGTAGAAAATATATCATTTTTTTAAAGGAGTTAGTTGCGTTATCGAATTTGTTGATGGCGGAAATTCATCTACAGGAAGTGGTAGAAATAAACCATTCTTGGTTTTAACTTCGGTGCTTGGGGTCCCTAGTTCGATCCCAGTTCGCGCCGTGTGGACTTTGTGGTGAACAAACACCGTGCTCGTGGGTTTTCCCGGGGTTCTCCCGTTTCCTTCCACTTTCTTCATTCCACCATTTCACTCATTTCTCATTATCACTGTTTCCTTTAGTCTAACCGGCATATCCGTGGGACGTTAAACTTAAAGATTTCATTTCATTTGGTTTCAACTTTCATCATTATAGGGCAAAAACGATAACAGATACCGAGAAGCGATTTTGTGTAATCCATTAAGGCTTTCAAAAATATGTTTCATTGCCACCCTCAACTCTACTAAAAGCGAAAGTGATAAAAAAAATGCTTTAAAATTTCTAATTTCAGTATTGATCTACGTAGAGCAAAAACGATAAGAACGGCGAGAAATTTATTTCCTTTCCTAAATCGATTTAGCGTTCTTAATTTTAGGCATTATCTTCTCTTCTATTCAAACAGAAAATGGCAGAAATCAACCACTTCCGGTTTAGACGTTGATTTGCTTACAAACAGTAGATAGCGAGAAGCGGTTTTTAGTAATCAATTAAGTTCCCAAGAATACATGTCATCCGCACTCTAATATCTCTGTTAAAACCGAAAATAGGCATAAATCTACTACCACACAAAACAAATCACGCCATACAAACCAAACTTTTCCCCGTAATGTACACGTCACACTGCTACTTGGTTACTTTTTTATGCTAGCTAGTACTAGTCTTCGGTCTAACTGTAAGTTGGTTGGGAGTTAAGCATCCCTTTTCAGCACATAAACTATATGAGAGATGGATCTACAGCTTAGGTTGAATCCGAACCATATGAAATCTTACCAATAATCATATCCGGGAATCCTACATGGAAGGTGCATGCGCTAACCAAATACCTACATAGAAACTCCGACGGTCTAAGACAGGCTGAATACTGCAAGAGCTGTTTGTCGCAGGTTAGAGTTTCACACAGGTTGTACTTCGCCATTACTTTAATTATCATAATTATTAATCTCTCACCATCTCTGTAGCAGAGCGCTCATTTCTAGTGTGAGAGATACGTGGTTCGATTCCGAGCCAGGTGAGTTTATACTGAAAGCATAGTGTCCATGTGTTTTTTTTTCGGCGTTCTTTCAGTTTCCATCTATATTCTCATTATACCAATACTTTTATTAATTATTCATGTCCTTTTAATTTAAAGAGTGTACACATGGATCGCTAATGGGTCGCGGTGGCTCAGTGATAGAGCGTTCACCTCTGGTACATGGGTCTTTGGTTCGATCCCAGCTCGCACCAAGTCAGTTCTGTGATGGGCAAACACCGTGTGCGGAGTTTTCCCGTTTCCTCTAACTTTCTTCATTCCACCATTTCATTCATTCCTCATCATTGCCGTCTCCTTTGGCCTAGCCGGCGTAAACGTGAGACATAAAACTTCATTTCATTTAATTTATATGAAACGTTAAACATTTCATTTCATTTCATTAACCTAAAGAGCATAACTATTGAACGTAATTCCTATAATGAATAAGATTTTAATCACTAAAAGGTTATAAAATGAAGTAGCTGGTATTGCGTAAGTAAAGCAGTTGTTGAAATACTTAAGACTGTATTGCTACTCAGGCCGGTAGCCAGCCCAAAAATGTAGTGGGGGGGGGCTGAAGTTAGGGGAGGTCCGATCCAACCATATTATAGTTCATCACTATATTATAGTTCATTTGCAAGCCTACCGTGAACATTTTAGAGGAGGCCCGCAAAATTTTTTTTTGAGGGGGGGCGGTCCCCCTAGACCCCCCTGGATACGGGCCTGTTGTTACTCTGTACTAAATGATATCTTGAAGGTACTGGCAGCTTTGCTTGGTAGTTCTTTCATAATAATTAGCTTCTACTAGATATAAACTTTGACATTTTGTTTCTCCACTGCTTTCATGACTAATAAATAAATACAACAAAAATTATTCGTTTTGGAATAACCTTTAAAATCAAAAATTCACAGGAAAATAACTTATTTTGTCCCTGATTAAGATTTTACATTATAATATAGGAAATAATACAATTTTTCACTCTAAATCTTTAATGGCAACTGCAGTAAATAGTGTCTTCATTATTTGTTAAGAAGAGAAAAAAGACCGAAGTTTCCCGCCAAAGTGGAAGATTGCAAAGAAAGAGAGGGTGCGAATGTTTACACTCTAGTGTTTGTTTTATATTCTGTGACGTGTTGGATGACGAATGTTCGCTCATCGCTCTTCTGTTGTCACAGCCAGCGATGCTGAAGTAATGGATAGTTATTTCTGTTGCTGCCCTCTGTTGGTTGATTTGATAAACTGAGGTTGAAAAGGAGAGAAAGCGGACCCCTGAGGAACACTTGGACAGGAAAAAAGGAAGAAAGAATAAAATACACACATATATAGTAGAAAAACGAAAGGGGTAGTTCCAAGAAAGAGGTAAAGGCGGCAGCACAATCGTCGCCAGAAATGTGTTGATAGCGTTAAACATACGGCATTTATTATTTTCGTTTTACCCTTCTGTTTTAAAACGAAAGAAAAAAAAATGTGGGGACACTGTTTCCCCGTTTTCAACACCAAATGAAAAAGAAAAGAGGGGAATATTTATTAAAAATTTGACAAATTGCATCCGTATCTACCATCTTTCTACACTTTTTTTTTTTTTTTTTAATGCCCTACACTTCTCCAGAAACGTAGTCTTTGTGTGAGTATGTCAGATAAAAAGTACACAAAAATCGCACATTTCGGATGAATTATTATTTATAATTCTTTTTTTTTTCTCTCTTTCCAGAATATCCTGGATAAATTTAATCCTGGAGCCAGACAACTTATTAACGCGGGGAAGGCGTACTTAAAAGCTTTACATGGTAAGTACATTTTTTTCTTTTTTTAATATATAGTGTGCTATAAAACAAGGGAACAACTGGCGGCAACGTTAGCTGGTTACAAATTTGAGACTACGTTCAGAAAGAGATCGGCTAGAGATACTCTTCTAGTGTCTATATATTAAAATGCTAGTTTTATATGTTTATAATGAAGAACAGTTTATATGTTTGTGGCCAGTTCTTGTGACAATATCTCGGAAACCACCAGGGTCGGATCCAGGGGGGCGATCGGGGCGATTGCCCCCCCAGAAGAGAAAACTTTCTTATTTTTTTATATATATAAATAAAACCCATCCCAAAGTTTGGAGCCCTTAAAAGTAACAGTATGACAATCCACTGCCCCCCTCCCCCAGAAGTCGGTCCTGGATCCGCCCCTGGAAACAACAAACTCTAGAAAGATTCCATTTTCACTGATCGATTGCAAATTTTGTGTAGCTTGTTCAGTTCTAATTGAATATTTGAAACTAATGGCCGTTATTTCTTTATTACATTTTTTTATGGGTACACTAAAAGTATTGAAAGTTTAAAACGTAAAGCGTCATCATATCCTACGAGTTATACATTCTAACACCACACGTTTGTATACGGGGTTAGTATATTTCTCCGGCGTTTGTTCATGACCAAATAATAAGAAGAAGAAACGAAGGAAAACCATTTTTCCAGGCTAAGATGAATCTTTATTGTTTGGAAGGTTTTGCCCAATGAACACTATATATCACTGACATTATTAATTAATTGTGTATGTAATGAATTTACTTATTTCATACTGCATACAAGAAGAAAGAAAACACTGATCATACATGAATTAGAAACTCCAACCGGAAGTAGGCACAAATCTTGCAAACGGTGCGAGATATTGAAAAAATAATCACAAAATCTCCCCATTATGGTACCCGTTGCCAATTTTTATCAAGACGTCGTTCACTTGTGTCTGTAAAGGGACACGTACAGAAGTTGTGGGGAATGACAAGGAGATTCATGCTCATATGTAAATTATGCACTGTGTAGAGAGCGTAGGTTCAACTGTTTTAAAAGGAAAAAAGTTTGCTTTATTATTCTAATTTTGAATGTTTTTAATACCGTGCTAGACAAGCCAAGATCAATGCAGTAATAATGATTAGTAGAATTAATGTAATGTTTTCAGTTGGCCCTGTTATTGATTGTACTTGTGTGAAATAATAATTCATTCTATTTAAAAGATCATTAAAATGTCTTTTTAGCCCAATATTAATAGGTCATTTATTGACATAATTGGGAAAAATCGATGTAACCATTTACGAAGATACTTAATTGATATTGACAGATGTGAGTTTCTTGTTAAAATTATGTTAAGACAAATAAGAAAAAACCGAGAAAACTCCTAAAATCAAGCTTAGGTCTAGACTGGTAGTGCTTTTACAAGAATTATTTGGAAAAGCTTTGACTTTCTAAACATATGGAGATGTAAACGTTTTATTGCATTGCAACTTTCTATTCTATCCATGTTGATTTTAACTAAAATAATCGTGAGTGCTCTACCTTCCTAGAGAAAAATAATTTGATCATATCTAGACACAATATTTTTTATTTGATGCAGTGGCGTACACAAAGGAGGTCCGGGATTTTATAACTCAAGCTTGAACAAGATACTTGTATTATGAAAAAAAATATGAACATTTACTTTATTAAGATATGCACACGAAACGACATAAACTCCCTCTTGATGAAATTGTGTAAATTATTAACTTGTTAAGTATTTCCCTCAGGGACTGTCATTCACTCTGAGGTAACTTATCTGGTCTTGCAGGATTTTTTTATACTTAATATTTTATCTGGGTAACATCTCTCAAGGGGTCTCTCTCTTACGTGACCCAACATGGAAGAAACTTCCATTTTTCGTAAATTTGGAAGGACGCTCAGGTATACACTAGATAAAATGTGCTTCAATCCTGCTTTACACTGAGTAAAGCGGCAAACTATGGTTTTGCTCCTCCCTTGATCATATTCTGGATCCGCCACTATATATATGCTGGATCCGCTATGAACTTTGTGCCTCCTTTACGGGTCTTTGGGAGCTTTCGAATCCAGGTCTGGAACTGGTTCCTAAGACCCGGTACTCGAACCGGATTTTCGGATCCAGGTCCGGAACCGGTTCTAAAAACCGGATCCCCGAGAACCGGTTCCGCCGGAACCGGAACTTTGTGTCCATCCCTAATAAATAGTATTTTATATATAGGCTATTCAAATAGATAGTCTCTCTATATATAGAGGTCATTTGAATAGGTAATATTTTACATGTAGATCTTTAAATAGGTAGTATATTTTATATATAGGCCTTTGGTAAACGGTCACCTCCACCACCTTATCCTTGGGTTCTTCAGTGGTGAGTGGTCAGAATACATATTGTAAGAGCAAATAAAAAAACTCCGGAAAATCCTAGAAATATAGTGTTGTTCACCACATGCTCACACAATTTAAATTCGAACCAGAAATCCTTTGCGCCAAATGTACCAAAAGACTACCGCGAGTGCTTTCTTTTCTTGTGATGACGGGTTCAATTTTCGATGGGGGGATAAGTGGTCTCGTATACAAACTGGAGCAGTGTATCGAATCTTACGGTAAAGCAACATTGCATGGCAGATAGATTTGTGTTTTGGGTGGAAAATACGTCAAATTAAATTGTACAGACTTTAGAATGCCGTCTGCTCAAACTCTCATATTTGTATATAAATTTTCTCTCTTGTAGTAAAATAATAATAATAATAATAATAATAATAATAAACAAGAGAGAGGCAGGTAGGTAAACATAAAATTGTGTTTTATGTTTATGGTGTAGGCGGCTTGATAATTACTGTCAATAAGCGTTCATACGACTGACTAAATATACGGTATTTTTTTTAAGTGCGTAGTTATCAACATATACTGTATATAGATGGGCAAATTGTATACAAACTGAAAGCTAGTTAAAAAAAAAAAAAAAAAAAAGAGCAAATTAAACAGCAATGCAGAAAGGTGTCTGATGGTACTGTTGTGTTCTGGGTAATTTATTTGAATATTAATGCAAGCAACGGTCAGCTGAAAAAACAGTTGCAAGTGCGTTCTATGTTAAACAGAGAGTGGGACGGCAGTGGTTGGGGAGCAAAAATCATTACCCCCAAGAGGCACATAACCTTTTGTTCGTTTTAACGAAGGCAACTCAACATAATTAAAGGAAGAAACTTTATGTGAAGCTACAGTGGTTAGCAACCTTTGTCCTCGGCATTCTCATTCATTTCAACCAGAAACTTTTTCCTAATTCATATTTTTGATACATATATATATGAGAGAGAGAAAGAAAAAACTGCTACAGTTGAAACTTATCTGGTGTGGAAAGTTAGTTTTACAGAAGATCTGACCACAAATCTGAGTGTTTAAGTGACGTCATAAACTTGTTTTAATGATTTTTTTTTTAAAGAACTTCCTCATTCAGTGCAGGAGCATTGACTGCAATACGAATGAAAAGCAGAAGAAGGAGGGATGTACGAATGTTTTTACATAATTTTGATTTAAATAAAATTTGGAAGTAAAAAATTCTTTATTTTTTGTGTTAAAGAGAGCATAGAAATATAAACATTTCCTTTCTCTACAATAAGTTCAGTACAATTATTTAATTACGTTATCATAACGTTTTTGTTTTTGTACTATTATGTAACGTAACTTTTTTCTTTTAAAAAAAATACAAATTTTATTCCGTAAATTAAACGTTAGTGCTGTGCTAACCAAGCCAACAATCTAGCCGCAACTAGTAATTATTCTGGTTTCCGTGAAATGCGCGAAATCAAACCATGTTAAGATAATTCAGTACTTAGATGAGGTGACTGCTGGAAAAAAATCAGATGATGATGTTCACCTAAATTCGTGAGGACAATTTGGAAACTGTCTGAAGCAAATATGTAGCGGATTCGGGTATAACAAGAAGCAATAATATCAGAGTTCGATATAGAAGGAGCAGACCACACATCCCAAATTCAAATCGATGATTGATGGGTTTAAGCGTTTCAGTTGTTCGGTATCAGGAGTTTATAACGAGTATTTTAGATTAAAGTTTCGTCTAAAAAAATAAAAACGTAGCACTTCTGGCTTAAGCTTAGTCAGTGCCGGGTGTATCCCGGGACCGGGGGGCCTAGCACTCCCAGTTTTTCATTTAAAAATAATTCAAGCTTTTATTTATATATTTTTGAAAATTTACAGTAAACTCATGATATAATCTGGATTCTGGATGCCCCTAGTTTTTACGTTCTAGATCCGCCACTGACTTAGTTTCTTAATAACTATGAACTGAGGTAACACGATGTTCTGTGCTCCAATGCTCCATTGCGACTGACCATATAACGTGGCATTCTTTCCTCTTTCGGCTCCCACTCCTCCAACCAATTTAGTTACTACGCCTGCGCAATATTCAAGTTTGAAATATGTCATTCGGTTGGGTGCCATCCTGATATCTCTATGAATTCTTTAAGGTCCCACACTTATGTTCTTTAGATTAAAGAAGGCGGATCATTAATGAAAGTGAAGAATTGATGTAATGAGAAGAAGTGAGAGGAAATGGGGAAAAACTCCGAAAAAGACACGGACACCACAAAATCATGTCTTCATAGGATCAAGCCAAACACATCTTGTATCAAAGACGAGCGCTCTATTCCTGAGCCACCGTACATATAAAAGTTCCAAAAATTTTGTTTTTCTTGAAAATTATCCATGAGCATTTATACCATACACAGTGGCGAATCCAGAATATGATCAAGGGAGAGGCTAAACTATAATTTGTACCTTTATCCAGTGTAAAGCAGGATTGAAGCCCATTTTATCCAATGTATATTTCAGCGTCAAGAGGGGAGGGCTATAGCCCTTATAGCCCCGCTTGGATCCGCGCCTCTCTCTCTCTCTCTCTGTATATATATATATATAATATGGTGTCTCAAAAGTTCCCTGACATAAGGTAACTCTGTTATCAAAGTTACAACAAAATGTAAGAGAGAAAACAGTCTCCAAATATGTTGTTTTCAATCTAAAGTAAAGGAATCTTTTAAATCGGAGAAGCCGTTTGATCTGTACACTCTTTATGTGCCTAATGTTAAGTTAAATTGCGTTCGTTTGAGCTGTACACTCTTTATGCTCCTAATGTAACGATATTTGACATAACTTATCCTAGACCTGCTAAAATAATCCAAAAACGACGAAATTAGTGCTCAATCTATAGTTTTCGGGGTCTCTACCATGAATAGTGACACTGTCAGTCTGATTTAAATCCAAATTTAGGGATGCGCACGAGACAAGATTTGAGACTGCCTCGACTCGAAAATGTGCCGTAAAAGTGATGTCTCGACTCGAAAAATATATATTTTTCTATTGGAAGAGCTGTGTCTCGACTCGAATTTTGTCTGGAAAATTCTGTCTCGACTCGACTCGAACGCATCCCTATCCAAATTCATCCCCATTCAGCACTGCGGTGAGACGTAAGAGTAGAAAGAAGGGTGGCATGTACAAATAATCGAAAATGACCAATATTTGTGTTCAAATTCGTAGTTTTCAAGGTCGCTGACATAAATATAAACTCCATGCGTATCCTAAGAGAAGAAGATGTTCACTTTCTACAAACCTATTCTTCCCGTGCGAGGGACGGGCACTTCAGCAAGTATATTAATACAACGTAAAGTATATGCAAAATTTTATGAATCATACTACTCCATATCCGGAAAGACATTCAAGTTTAGGTCAAGAACAACTATCATTACTCTTTAGACCTTTGCGGCCAGATCACAAAGGAATGCCGAAGAAGAAAAAGCATCATAAACATTCACACGGAACGTGAGGTTCATTTGCAGATAAGTTTCTTTCTTCATGAAGTAAAATAACCATCATACATCCAGGATACAACAACACAAGTAAATCACCAAATAGTGAAATATGGGCGGATTAGTATTATATGTAGGTTAGTAGCATCAAACGGAAGACGATGGCTGGACAGATAAAATGAATCTTACGTACGAACAGACAAAAAACAGTGAACTCCGCCCTTGGTACCGTTACAAGTAAAGGAACTTAACACGTGGTTTTAATTTATAAAGAAACCGAAACCTGTTTGCTTAAGCAACTGCCAATTTAATTAATGGATTGTGTACTAATACTACTACTATTACCAATTTTACTATTTTCTTTTTTTACAACTAGACAGACCTTGAAGTAGACTGACCTTGGACTATTACATCACCTTTATTCTTTTTTTCTTTTTTTAAATTTGAACTAGTCAAATTGTCTTTTTTTTTTTTTTTTTTTTTTTTTTTTTTAAAAAAGGGAAGTAATCCGTTCGGGAACCATTAAGGTAAATTTTCTAGCGCATCTAAGAGACTGTCACACTTCAATATAGAAGTGTACAAATAAACAACATTATTTGGACGACATAAATTGCAAATTGCAGGACACACCTTCTGAATTCATTCTAGACACTACGAGTTCTCAACATGGTGGTCGCAAGCGTTGTAACACACTCATTTTATTAAAAATAAATAAAATCTGGCTTTGACGTGATGCTAGAAACAGGCAAATGCTTTCGAGCATTAACAATCTCGGAGATAGAAAAATAAATTAAATTTTTGGTTTCAACGTCCCATGTTTTAGGCCTTTTGTGCTATGAGATACAGTTTATGAAAATGTATGATTATTAAAGAAACGAAACGATTTTACTGGCTAGGTGATGATGAGAAATCACTGAAATCGTGGAATGAAGAAAGTGGGAGGAAACAGGAGAATCCAGAGAAAACCCACACACACGGTATTTGTCCCCTAGAAAGCTCACTTGGGGCAAGCTGGGATCGAACCAAGGACCTAATGCAGAAGAAGCGAACGCTGTACCGCTGAGCCACCGTGGCCCTGATGATTATTAAAGAATAGGTGGAATGAGAATGTAACAAAAACAAGAGAACCTACTAACAGACTGTTGTCCACCAGAAACTCCTGTGGTCATGGATCGAACCAGGATCCTCTTGCATCAACGGTAACTGCTTTACTACTGAACCGTGTTTCCACGGCAACACATTAGAAATGTCATTAAATCCTTTGATTCAACGTTGCACAAGTGTGTCCTTTAGCCTAAGAAGAAGGGGGAATAATGGAAGTGAATGATTATAGAAGAATTCATAGAGTGAGAATGTGGTGGTAAGAGGAACAACAGCAGCAGCAGAAGCATGAGGACACGAATTTCTTGGGGGGAAAGTCTGCAATAGCTGTCTGCCGTATAATCCTGCCGACTCTGGTTTCTGATTGAAATTTCCTTGGCTCAACTGCTAGCTGAATCGAAGGTTTACTTTTAAATTGCAGGCAATATTTTCTGCACTACATACGACTGAACCAAGAGAATAATTACTGTCCGTTATGAAGAGGTTACTAAAAAGATCCGGATGAAAGATGATTGTCCGTCTCGGCAGTTCTCCCGCATATTAATACAAACGTCTTTTGCCGGGACAAAAAAACAACTTTGTCCGTATTATGAAGGTGTCCGTTAGAGGGCGGTTTCATTGTAGTAGTTCTCATGCTTGACACCTTGGTGTTGCATAAGGACAGTGGCGGATCTAGAGGGTAAAAACTGGGGGATAACCAGTACCTGCACTATGATAGGTATATTGAGTTCACAATTTTTTTTATGGCTCCTGCAGAAGTTTCCAATTTAATTCCTTCCTAATGGATATTATGGCTAGGTTGGACGTTCACTTTGTGAATCTCAAGTATCGTTATACACATTGCATAACAGAAAAATTGCAACTAAACTCTTTCCAGCCTTAGAACAAAGTAGACATAAACAAAGCGAAATGTATTGCTCCGCGGCACACGCGTGCTTCGACAGCGAGAGACGTGAACAGCAAGATCGTCTGCTAACTTACTGTCATCGCATAATTTCCACAGTGTTAAGGCTACAGTTGGTTGGTAAATAATTAACGCACTGACACTAAATTGGAAATATGTATTTTCTTAAATCCTTACATAAACGAGATTACCACTGTTCCTATGTCCTCTTTGTGTTTTATAACACGAGACGAAAATGGATTATTGTCACACATCGTCGCCACGAAACTCTGCATTCTGCTATAATTTTAAATGAGTGGGGTAGGCGCGCGAACGCATACGCATGCGCAGTAAATACTATATGTCCAAATACGCGTGAGGTTGAAATAAAGCTACATCTGTTGTTAAATATTATATATATTGCGTTTATTATCACAAAATGCAGAATAAATTCAGATATCTTTATTTGAAATTATTATTTTAGTAGGGATTATATTGCGGTAGGATACTAGTGCAGTCAGTCCAACAACCAATCACTGGTTATCGACCCACTGGTAGTCAGGTGGGTTCGTTTACATCTACTTTTTTCTAAGGCTGGAAAGAGAATAGAGCTCATCCGTGGCTAAGCGGTTAGCGTATGCGCCTTTGGCGTGGGAGACCCGGGTTCGATCCCGGCGGGAGCTCATGTGCTTCGGATTCCACGTTAATCAGTAGGTCCATGTCTCATATAGCCACGCTACTGAACGGGACGTACAATGCTTACTATAAACTTTTAAAAATATATAAATAATAGTTTCAATTATTTTTGTCACTCAAAAAACTCGGGGGACGTTAGGACTCCGGCCCCGCGCTAGATCCAACACTGCATAAGGACAAAACACGAGCTCATTTCATCATTTCTTCCATAATCATTTACTTCACGGTTTCTCAACCTGGAGTACGTGAGTCCCTTTTGGTGCCACATACAGCTTATGGTGGTATCAATAATGAATATACTTAAGTGGTACGCCTGTGGAAAAGGTTGAGAACCCCTGATTTACAATCATTAATCACTCGTCTATTTCAGCTTGAAGTGCAAAAATAGAAAAATTAAAACTAAAAGATTTCATTTAACTTCAAAATTTCAATTTTGAGTTATTTCTTTCTGTTCTATGCTACCAATTTCCGACCTTTGTAATAATTTTCTACTTATTTCCTCCTACACACTGATTTTTTTTTTCTTTTACGAGTTCATGTATACAAACACAATATAGTTTCATTAACTTTCTTCAAATTGTGTTCTAGCGCATCATCAAGTGGGCGTACATTCCTTTTGAAGAGAATACGAGAACAGTTCAAGTAGCGTTTTCAATAATATGCAAATGGGCTGAGTTTACAAACATCACATCGGAAGTTCCTCAAACGAAAAGTTGCATTTGACTCATGTAGAGAGTTGTTATTAACTGTCCGTGTGCTGCTCTTTCAAATAAACAAACTACACAGAAACTACGTACATCTCGCAAAGGATAGCGAGAACTACAATAATATTCCTGTAATTTTCAAAGTCTGTTTTCAAAATATAACATACTTGTAGAAATAATAAAAATTCTACATTATTAGCCTGTAAAGGGGAAGAAATAGAAGATGAAATATGCCAATTTATTGGCTTCACAGGAACTGATTATATATACAGGGTGTCTCAGAAGTCACCTGACATACGGTAGCTGTTATTATCAGAGTTACAACAAAATGTAAGAGGGCAAACCGTCCCCAAATATGTTGTTTTCAATCTAAAGTGAAGGAATCTTTTAAATCGGAGGAACCGTTTGAGATGTACACTCTTTATGCGCCCAATGTTAAATTAAAATGCAACGTTACCATTTACCTGGATCCACAACATAAGTAAATGAAGGTACCGTTATCACAAGTCACCTAGCGGCTTTCCGTTTTCAGCTGTTTAGAAACGCGAAAATGAATGCCGATTTTCAAAATGGCTCGAAATCGAGAGCAGATAAGTGAGTCGTGATAACGGTTTCTCATGTAAAATAATATTGTCTAGGGCGCTCTTGTTCCACATTTCGATTATCTTTTATCTATTTGAAGATATCACATAATTACTGTAAAATTAACGGTATTTTAATTTCGCCGGGATGAAGACTTAATAGATAATCATATCAGAAGTAGGGCCTACTGTGAATATTAAGTACAGTTAAGATGATTAAAGGAGAAGTACATACACATAGAAGATTAAGCATAATGTCTGTGCTTCCTTTGTGTTATCATACTAGAGATGTTTTCAACATATGACAATAGCAGCGAGAAACCTAAAGAAACTTCAATAATAATAATAATAATAATAATATTCAATAATAATAGTACAAGCCGGCATGAAGGCCTGGCGGTAGAGCATTCAAATCTGAACTAGGGGTTCCTGATTCATGTCCGCGGATTTTCACGCTGATTCAATATTCTCTCCTTTCCTTCCACATGATCATTCCACCAATTCTTTCATAATTAATCACCTCCATTAATTATCCGTCACCTTTAGTCTAAAGAGCATAACGGTAGCATCTAAAACTAGATATTTAATTCATTTAAATAATAATAATATTATAAACTGAGCAGCAAATTATTATTATTAATAATAATAATAATAATAATAATAATAATATTATTATTATTATTATTATTATTATTTCTGTGTTCCATGTAAAATGTACTAATTTGTAACGAAAACGTAGATTATGTTTAGTAGTGCGCGCTAGTAAGTATATGTAATAAAAATGGAAATACTGAAAAAGGCGCTTGCTATGTAGAAAGTCAGTCGCTCTTTTTGTTTGTGAAATGTGATCGTGATTTTTGTAGATGCAATTAGGTGTTGAAAGTTGTTGAATGATATTTCTCGCCGGGAAGCATCCTTTCTCTTGTCCTTTAGTTGAAGATTCCAAACTTATCACTTTTCCACAATCTTTCTTTTTTTCCTTTCCTGTTACGTTCTAAAGTAATAAGAGGCGAAGAAGGACAAATGATCAATGCACGAACCTATGGACGCCTGAAGCGGATGCAAGTTCTACATTCACCCATCAAGCTAACGGACGGAATTATCAACAGATTTGATTTTTTTTTAAAATTAGTCATGCAAAAAAAAAAAAATCTCAAAATAACAGTTTGAAAGCTTTTCGCCGGCAGTTTACATGGAAATCGTTGTTCTGCAATGCTACTGATTGATTCCACTACAAATTCTAATGCTCGTGAATTCGGTGCTAGTGTGACGGGGAACGGACAAAATGGCAGGAGGACAAAATGGCTGGGGACATAATGGCGGGAAATAATGCCAGGAGGACAAAATGGCAGGCGGACGAAATGGCAGAGGACGAAATGGCAGGAGGACGTAAAGGCAGAAAGTATAATTTGATTCTCGGGTTTTAAACTATTTTGTTTCTTACTTGGTAAATGAAGATTTCATCATAAATTTTCGATTTATTCATTATGTTTCAAAATTCGAACTGCTAATCATATTTCAGTTCTGCTGATGTTGTAAGAATTAAGAGTGTGCCACCAAGATTTCCCGGTTCGATTCCTGAGTTTAAACTCATGATTTCGATTCTTTCTTTCAAATATCTATTTCGTTCAATGTAGCTTATTGCTCGGAAAAGGCGAAAGTAACATACATATATATATATATATATATATATATATATATATATATATATATATATATATATATATACAGGGTACCCGCCAAGATGTTCCTAACCGGTTTTAGGAAGGAGCACATGAAAATGTTATATATAAATATATCAAAGAAGACACCGTAAGTCAAAGAAATCACGGCAGTTCGACATGTTTGCCCTATGTATCCAAGCTGACGTGAGTTGCCTCTCACCGCGTGCACCTGAACACACTGGAACCAGCGGCGCAAATCTGTCTTCAACATTGGGGGGTACAGGTAAGACCGTTTTCATTTTTTTTTTTAAGCGAAGTTCGAAATATTTTTGAACTTGTAAAACAATGCTGTGGAGGATCAGGGGAGCAGACTTTTCTTCAACATGGAGAGGCGGGTAGATTTGATGCTTATTCTAGGGGGATATCAATTTCATCTCACTTTCCTTCGTGGCACTCGGACACAAATCTCCCCCCCCAAAAAAACTCATTCAAATCGGATTATTGGGGGACAGTCCTTCCAGTTCCAAGATTGGAGGGGACATGTCCCTCCCATCCCCCCTGGATTTGAGCCAGTGACTGCAACATTACTGGGGTAATTGTACGCACCGATGCCGAAATGTGTTCACGCAGGTGCGCCAAATCCCTAATCTTCACCTTGTACACTTGACAGAGAACGCGTTTTTCGTCACAAACACTCCCAGTTCGCTGCAAGTTGTTGACCAAACTTAATGGTTGTTCGCGTTAGGGCTTATCTATGATAACGTTGGCGAAACCGTTCTTGGACCTCAGTAATGGGCAATCCATGGGGTCTCCACCTTCTACGACGTCTACTCGTTGTTGTAGTGTCAAGATCTTTCAGATTTCCTGCAATAAAGAGACAAAAATAAGCGTTTTCCCAGAAATGGTTAGGAACTTCTCGGGCACCATAATCACAAAAATTGGATTTTATGAAGAAGACTAAGAGCTTTAGTCATCGTGTATGAGTTTGCTTTGTCATGGTCTTTAAGCTAGTATATAATAGTGGTGTTGAAATTATTCAAGTGTTCGTTATTTTAATCTTTTTTTTTGTCATTCGAATATTAATTTCTAATATTCGAACAATTATTCGTTATCAGAATAATTGCTCGAATAATTATTCATTATTCGAATCGTCCATAATTTGAGTAATGACTAATTCAAATTTTAACAACGTTAGTATGTAACAATCTCTTTATGTATAGGGTAAGTGAAAATGATGGACCAGATTTCAGAAATTTATTCTGTGAAATCTAATATACCTGTTGTTGTGAGATATGAGCTTTGAAAGGTTAACTTTCAAAGTTTAGTTTTCTCGCAGTGTTTCCATTTTCTACCGCTAAGAGTCAGCAGCAAGGAGTTAATGAAAATGGCGTTGACTGGAGAACAGAGATCTTTGTGTGTACTTGATTATAATCTAAACAAGTCTGAAATTAGTGTGTATCAACTATTGGAGAGATCCGCCTATGGAGAAGGCCATTCGTACCATCACTTCTAACAACATTAAATGGCTTGCGTGCCCGAATCAAAGCAGCCATTGCTGATATTAAGGTTGGTTTAAAGAGACAAGTTTTACCAATAGATGGCACTACAGTCTTCGTATCTCTCTCATGTATTTTTTATCCTTCTCGAAAAATCACGACTTCTCTTACAAATTTCAGCCTACAGACTTAACATTTTAGAAAAGGAACTTCATACTCTATCGAAGGCAATAATCCGTGCTGATATTTTATTTAGAATTTCCGTCATTGTTGAAATGATTTGAATGTTGAAATGGATATCCAAATCTTGAACAATCGAACTGTTTCAACAATGAAGAAAATTCTAAATAAAAAATCGACACGGATTGTTCCCTTTAATAGGTTACGAAGTTCCTTCTCTACAAATTTGAAGTCTCTAGGTTGAAATTTGTAAAAGAAATTGTAAATTTTCGTGAAAGATAAAAAAATACATGGGAGAGATACGAAGATTGTAGTGACATCTATTGGTAAAACTTGTCTCTTTATACTAACCTTAACCGGAACATGCTAGAAAAGGTTTGGCGGGACATAGACTATCGGCTCCATGTGTGCCGTATTACGAGAGGTGCTCACATAAACACTTGTGCTATGGTTGAAGAACGCTTTGACAGTTTACCTTTTTTTAGCACATGTCTCTATATGTTTATTGGTTTTCACAGGATAAATTTTTGAAATATATTAATTGAACAGATACTTTCCATCAAAGTATATTTATTAGAACTTGAAAGTGTAAAAAATAATAACTGTCGATGAAGAAGAAACAGGGTGCCTCTCCAAGTGGTTCGGCGCAGTCCCCTTCTACAAAGAAAAAAAAAAAGAAGTAGAGGATATTTGGGGTAGGTTGTGACAGAGCCAACGTAACTTGCTTTGTAGTCTTATCTAATTTCGGAGTTTTTTGATTCTTCACAACGTTGTTGATAGCATCACTATAGTAGTTCAGTTCTGCCATTTTCCATTAAAAATTCCCCCCCCCCCAAAAAAATAAAAGAAACTAATGTAAGTAACTTGCACCCCGAAACCTGTCTTTGGACACCCCTAAATAGAAAGTACATATGTATATTATGATAATAGCCAGTTGAAGTCCAGCGCACCAGGTTTAAGCTGGACTTAAGAGGTAAACTCTTCTTCTTCGCCCCTCTCTGTAACTGTATAAACCAAAACTTCACAAATATTACTCAGGAGAGTGGAGTTTTCTTCGTAGGAAGGAAGTAGCCACGTAGAATCATTGGTAACCTTTTAGAAGGAAAAAGCTCTGCTGGCACTGGTTACGCCTGAACGCCGGTGGCAAGGTCTCGAGCGACTAACTGTGTCTACGGCTATTACCGTCAGACGCTGTTTTTTTCTTTCTTTTTTTCATTCTTTCCTTAATGTAATTGATTCTGTTCTGGTTTCCTGATCCTGTTGTTGCATATTTGTTTCTGTTTATTTACGAGTTGTATGTGGCGTCACTGTTACAATAGGAGCTGTTATAGGAATATGTATGCCACTCTTAGCAGAAGACAATAGGTAATATACCGTAATCTACTAATTAAGCCTCTATTTTTTTTTAATAGTACGTAAATAGTTTTTATTCTTCTGGAAATGAAATCTTTGTTTAACGTCCCACGTAATGCCCTTTAGGCCAAGGGAGATGGATGATTGAGGCAAGTGAATGAATGATTATGGAATAATTGATGGAATAAGGATGTGGGAGGAAACAGGATAAAACCGAGAAATTTCACGGACACGATGTTGTCCACTACAAACTTACTTTGCCGAGATCGAACCAGGGACCCCACGCACCAGAGGTACGTGCCAGGGGCGCACCTATGGGGGGTCCACCGAATCCGGACTCCCCAAAACTTCCAAACTGAACATACATTTATGCTTTTTCTCAATAAAATTATACTTGTTTAGCAGGGAAATGATTGATATAGCATGAAAATATGATCTTACACTTCATCTGTACTCTTTCTCTTATATTCCCGGCGGGAGCTCATGTGGTTCGGATTCCACGTTAATCAGTAGGTCCACGTCTCACATAGCCTCGCTGCTGAAAGTGACGCTAAACTGAAATTCAACTCAACTCTTTCTCTTATACAAACAATCTAGTTCTATCATTTTTTTTCTGAAAATATGGGTTAAAGTATTTTACAATTACTTATCGTCTTTTCGGATGTAGAATAATACCCATTCAATACTACATAGATGTAATGGCTTATACTATTAGATTACCCGAAAGCTTGGACCTTTCCCACCAAAAATTTCAAGGTACGCGCCTGGCAAATGCTGTACCACTAAGCCACTGTACTCTCTTTATTCCTCCGGAAAATATTACTTGTCAATTGTTATTGGCAACGTACATTACATTTTAGCCTCATAAAATTTTAGTATTTCTCAGTTTTCTAGAAAACTACATTAGAGAATATATCCTCAAATATGTGACATTCCTCAGCTCGATCTCATCTTTTTGGACATCATCATTATCATTATTATTATTATTATTATTATTATTATTATTATTATTATTATTATTATTATTATTATTATTATTATTATTATTATTATTATTATTATTATTTTGCCATTAATGGCAGGTCACTTGCCGCAACAGAGAAGCTTATATGTTTCACGGTCTTTTGCTAACTTCTCCGTCTTTACGCACGATTTCTCTATTTTAATATCGTCCATCAACTGTAGCTTCCTTCTCTTTCCTTCCGCCATACTCTCTAGCACGTCCCTCATGATACAGTTTCTTCTTAGCAAATACCTCAACAAGTTTCTCTTCCTAATCTTAACCCTTTGAGTGCCATTTTTTTAACGTGAATATTCTTTTATATGTACACTCATGTCCAAAATTATTGTCGCATGTCCATAAATATGTTGTTGTAGGAATATAGTTGATAACGAATTCGCCCGGTATTTCTTATAATGTTATTATGTGTATAATCGGAATGACTAGTGTGTGATAAATTTCATGTCAAAAGAGCAATAAATAAGAACAATAAAACGAAAATAAAACTTCCTTGTCCATTTAGCAACATTTTGTTTTACTCACTCTAATTTTCGTATTTATAATTTTTTTCGTATGAAATTTACCACAGATATACATTCCCCGATTATACACATAGTATTTGTATTAAAAGTACCCTGCAAAATCATTATCAAATTATATTCTTACAAGAAGACAGTTATAGATATGCGACAATCATTTTGGACATGAGTGTACGACTCCTTTAATGTGGGATATTACTGACATCTGTACACAGCTTTGGAAACTAAACACAGTTTCCCGGTCACATCTAAACCGATGGGAGAACAACATATATTGTTCCAGAATTTTCTTTAAAAAAAAAAAAAAAAAAAAAATCCCACATATGCCCCGTTGGTAATCAAAAGGTTAATCATATCTAAAATAATAGTTCTTTTCTCCCCTATCATTTCTAATACTCTCTCATTCGTTTTTCGTTCGATCCAGCTAATTCTCTCCAATTAGTGAAACAAAAATTTAAAATTTCAGAAGTTGTAATAATATTGGACTATATCTCATTCAGTGTTTGTGGTGTACTGTTGTCTTCCTTGTTCTATAATGATAAATTTTATGAAAGTAGAATTCAGTGTCAATATAATATTATTAAAAGATATAATTATCGAACACTATCAGTTTTTTTTATTTTCTCGAAAAGTACGCATGGAGATTTAATACTTAACCCTAGCATTTTGTTAACTCAATGAGATCTATGAATTGAGTTATGTTTAATCTTTAGATATCTTTTATCGTTACACACTAGTAATATTTGTGGCTTGTTTCCTGTTTTGTCACGACGATTGCAATTTTGTGTTAGTGAAGATATTTCTTAGAAGGTAAAAAAAGCGAGAACGAAAGAAGACTGCTGCTGATTAATATCTAAAAGAAAAAAAAAGACAATTATTATATCAAAACGAATATATTAGCTAATGTAGGATCGTAATGCATAGATTTTCTTTTAACTTTGGGAGCACGTCGGCTCAGTGGTAAAGCTCTTGCCTCTGGTGAGTGGAATCTTGGTTCGATCCCCGGTCAAGTAAGTTTATGGTGGACAACATCGTGTTCGTAGGTTTTGTCGGGTTACTCCTGTTTCCTCCCACATTATCATTCCACTAATTATTCTATCATCAGTTGCTTTAATCATCTGTCTCCCTTAGCCTAAAAGGGCATAAACGTTCTGCCACTTCTGGATGTAATTAAGGACCAAAGCAGGAGATGAAACATATTTTTCTTTTACTGATCTAATTTTTTTAAAAAAAACTGGTTATTGTTATCTATAACCATTTTTTGACTGTTGTTGAAACCAAAAACCGTAATTTCTGCCACTTCCGGCTTAAATAAAATGAAATATATTCTTGTGACTGTATGAAAAATCCATTTCTGGCTATCTCTTACCGTTTACGCTCCATGGAAATTAATATTTAAACCGGATGTAGATTTCTAGCAGTTTTGGTTTTAGTAGAGAAAGATACAGTTGAAAATGTTTCTTTCCTTCCAGTATTGAGTTGATTCAAAATAATAGCCTGTATGCCAGTCAACGTTGAAACAGGAAATGGTTGATTTTTCTTTTCTTTTTTACGACTTCTGGTCTGAATCTAGTGTTAATAGATGTTAAAACCTGTTCTTGGAACGTTGAATCGATTCCATAAGACCACTTCTCGCTATCAATTACAATAGCTTTTTCTTTTTTTCTTTATGGCAATCAACGTTGAAAACAGGAAATGGTTAGTTTCTACCACTTTCAGTTTAAATATAAGGTAAACGAGTGAGATGAGATCTATTCCTGGGGGACGTTGATTCGATTCCAAGAAACAGTTTCTGTCTCTCATACTGTTTTTATTCTCTTCGAGATCATTTTTGAAAGCGGAAGTAGAGGTAAATTTCTACTACTTCCGGTTCCAGTAGAGAGGTAAGAGTAAAGATAGAATTTATTTGGAGGTTCTGGATCGATTCCAAAAGAAAACCTTTTCGCTATCTATTACCGTTTTCGGTTCTATAGTGGTAAATGTTGAAGCTGGAAATTGTTAATTTCTACTACTTCCGGTTTGAATAGACGGTAATTTTTGGAACGCTGAATCAATTGCAAACGAAGTGCTTCTCAGTTTATTCTTACCTTTTTTTTGCTCTGAGACTTCTGATACTTATGCATAGCATAGTTTGGAATTCTCAAATGCAAGATTGTAAGGATGGCTGGCCACCAAATTCTGGACATCCCGATTGCAAATGATAACTAACCACTAATCTTCCTCTGTTTGGTAAATCTGGTCAAGATAGAAGAAACGTGATGTAGGTTATATTCAAAAGTTCCTAAAACGTGAGACAAACTCAGTGGCTTGTGGTTTAAGGCTGTGGCTATGACGCGACGTTGCCATGTACTAAAGGGCGTGGCAAAAGCAGATGCACTAGAGCACGAGTAGGTGAACAAGTGGTAGATAGACTGATGTGAATGTATACAAAGAGGTGGCAACGCCGCAACCCTCTCATTTGTTAACATTTAAAGGGAATTCGGAGCCCCGCCTTCAAACGCCATCATATTTCTCTCATACTTTAGTAGCCCAAATTCTGTGTGTGTGCTCATCTACAGAAGAATATCTTATGAAATCGTTTCTTATTTTCTTTTCTGCATATTCAGATTAAAAAAAAAAATCTTGTCCGTCTTGCACTTTTGAAGTTCACAAAAAGGAATGAACAACATACTTTCGTAAGCAAGTTCACATTGAGCACGAACCTTCTGAAAATTAAAGAATCATAATTTGGAAGATGATTTGTTTTTTGAGCCAACTGTAATTGAAACACGTATTGAGGTTAGGTCAAGCACTCAATATGCATTAATACCATTAGTACTGTATTTAGACTTCGGTATTTAGAATGAAAGCGTAACAGAGTATCCATTCCGTAGAACGTGTCTGCGGTCGAAAAGAAAATGGACATATTTTCTCTCATCTAGTTACATTATTCGTACTTTAATTTTTTTGTCTGCCTTTTGTAAATAGCAGTTTCTTTTTCCTAGTGCACGTGTTGGTATTTTGACTTTCCATCTGGCTTGCACAGGAACAATGACTTACTTCAAGAACATACGTGTGTGTTTGTATTAGCTGCGTTCTTAGGAAGTACTTCTCTTTTGTAAATATTGGCTTTCACATTTTTCATGAGACCAATTGGAACATAATATGCATTAGATCTATTTCTAAGGCTTTTTAACAGCATAGTTTTTCTCAAGAGTTTTTTTTCTCTACTTCAGCTTACGTACCACTTTTCGAAAGCATCAAGGAACAAATTAAAATTTAATTACAGACATTTTCAGTTTCTCTTTTGTACGTTAATTCCTAATCTAAACAAGTGTTGTCCCACTGAAAAAAAAAAAACAGCTTTTTAACTCTATTTTCTCACTAAAACTCAATGCTTACGTATGTTGAGAGTTCCGCAAGAATGCATTTTTATTGCTTCTTTTGATCTGTTCAATTGCTATTACTATTCTTAAAATTACATGATTGAGAAATATTTATCAGAGTAAATTTTCCTTGTCAATATGTGCTAAAGTATATAAAAAAAACACACAAATTTGACGCAAATACTGTACATCTTGTTGCTTGATTTCATTTGATTTTGAGTTTAGCGTCTCATTCATCAACAAGGCTATATGAGACGGGACCTACTGATTAACGTGGAATTCGAACCACATGGGCTCCCGCCTGGAATCGAACCTGTGTCTCCCACGCAAAAGGCGCGTACAGTTCTCGTTACTGTTGATAGCTGTACGACCTGATCATTAAACTTATTTAGTTAAAGTCAGACTATGCAAACATTTTAGAATATACAGAGGCAGTGGCGTATTTAGGGGGGGCTTCCGGGCTTAAGCCCCCCCCGAAATCTTACTTACTATAGTAAACTATATGAAATATCTTGCAGAATTTTCACATTTTCAGGCAAAGCCCTCCCCGAAAGTTAGCAAAGCCCCCCCCCGAAAGAAAATCGTAAATACGCCACTGTACAGAGGTGATTTTGAGTAATCGCATGAAATTTCAAGAAAGGGTATAGCCGGATAAGGGGGGTTAAATGTGGCCTTACACGGATTACTGTGATATTTATACCAAAGATACCTCTTATACAAAGATAACTTTGGCCAGAAAGTCAACTTCAAATTCCTTCTAATTTCGAAGTTATTGTTGAAAATTTGTAAATCAAAAATTGTTCATATCTCGAAAATGACTTAGGTTACGATAATGAAATACAGTATGAATATGCCTTTGCTTGAAGGGCCTTACCGGAAACAAGAAACACTGCATTTGGCCCTTCAAATTTCTAGCGAAAAGTGCGTCGAAAATATTCGAATTCAAGTATGTTTGCTTGTTTGAGTGATCACCCATTTTCAACCATAGAAGCAGCATCAACTCGCCTATAAGATATTTTGACCATAGTTTGATACTCGCGGTGCAACTTGGTGTAAAATGAAGTCGGACACGTCTGGATGATATGCCACCCGCGATACACCATAAATGTTTTGGGCGGCACCAATACTGTCAGAAGTCAAAGATGGTCGAGTTTGAGTTTCTGTCTCGTCATGAATGGCTCTACGTGGCACTCTCATACACCACACTGACATTATATATTCTTTTGTTTGCTGCATTCTGATGTAGAAGAGCATGTTCTAGCATTTCGAAGGTGTTTGTAACTGAAAAATCTTAAAATAACTGCTTAAATTACTGATTTTTTTTTAAAAAAGAAATAATTATATAGTTAACATGGTGACTAATTAAAATAATAAACCTTAATGGTTTAACATCGTAAAAACAAAACTTCGTCAGTTCAGTTGTATCCCGTCCCGTGCCCGTTATATTTAATGATACTTATTAACTACTCAGGATCCGGAGATCTTTTTCTTTGTTAGTTCCTATAGTTTCTCAGTTACGTCACAATGATGAACCAACACTAACAATGTTACCGTTGCTGGAAATCTAAGTTCACACTATCTTAACTAAAATAATGTTACACGAATTATTATGAAAAGAAAAAAAAAATCTTCTGAAATTGCAGTTGTTGTTCCTGATTAAGGTAGTTATCCATTAGTTTGTCCAAACTAGCACAATATAGCCCTTCCCGTTAATCTAGTGGCTAGCTCACGCGCCTTTGGAGCATGTAATCCCGAATTCAATTTCCAGTGGGAGAACATTAAAATGTTATGCATTTCAATGGTTCAGAGTCCACTTTAAAGTGTAAGTCCACTTTCATATAGTTTCGGTGTTCACAAGGGGACACTAAATTTAAACAACAGCAATGAACAAAATATAGTGGGACCTCGATAACTCGAAGTTGAAGGGAATAGACAAAACTTTGAGTTTTTCGAGTAATCAATGTTCGAGTTATCTAGGTGGCCACAATAAAAATTCGATATACTCAGGTTCCACGTTTCTCATTAAAAGTGACTACATAACCTCTATAACTCGAAGTTTTATTCGTTCAACTTCTGTAACTCGAAGCTTTATTCGTTCAACCTCTGTAACTCGAAGCTTTATTCGTTCAACCTCTGTAACTCGAAGCTTTATTCGTTCAACCTCTGTTACTCGAAGCTTTATTCGTTCAACCTCTGTAACTCGAAGCTTTATTCGTTCACCCTCTGTAACTCGAAGCTTTATTCGTTCAACCTCTGTAACTAGAAGTTTTATTCGTTCAACCTCTGTAACTCGAAGCTTTATTCGTTCAACCTCTGTAACTTGAAGTTGTGAACATTCGTTAAATTAAATAAGATGACTAATAAAAATAAAATACTGTACATGTATTATTTTGGAAGTGGGCTTTCATGTACAGACACGAGTAAAACACAATTACAGTAGACATTAGCACCAATGACAGGATAATTACGTAAAAGCATAGAGCTACAGCTTCGAGTTATCCAAGTCACATTAAGAAAAAAATTCGACTTATAGGGATAAACTAAGACTTGTAGAGGTTCGGAGATACAAAAGTTTGAGTTACCAAGATTTTTAAGTATGATTATGAAACTCTTAAAGTTCGACTTATCGAGGTTGTAATTTTTAAACATTCGACTTATAGAGGTTATTTTAACTGGTTGTTATGAAGAGTTCAAGAGAACGTGAAAAAATCGAGTTATCAAAGAAATCAAGTTATCGAGGTCCAACTGTATTAACTACAATCAATGAGCAAAAACCACATACTTATATACGACTTCTATTGAGAAACCGTTATCAAGAAAGAAAAAAAAAAAAAAAAGAGCACAACTTAATACGAGTTCCAATCTTTTTTGTTTTCCCCCTATCCATCTGTCTGTGGTAACTGGACCGATGAAACGTTGACTGACCATACGACAAGAAGGATGTAATATATTTTTTTTTATCTTGTATTTTCCATCTGAATGATCAAAAAAGAAAAAAAAGTAACAACCATGATGCGAAGGAAGGAAGAGAGATGGCGGATTTTCCGAATTGGGGACTCCTCGTGCCATAGCAGGCTTCACACTAGACCGCAAGCAAGATATTCTTGCTGCATCACGGATCGTCTCATAGGAATGTTCCCATCAAGTGCTTGAACGTGTTTTGTCACGGAAATTACTTCGTACATACTGCAAACTCTATTTCGGGGGAATAGAGTGCTAGGTACACTTTGAAGCGGTTATTTTCTTTCCTTCTCTTCTTTCATGTCATTTCAAGTTTCCTTATATATATGTATCAGCCGCATTGATATCTGTGGCAACAATTTCCTGTAAAGAACTATCTTCAAGTCTTATCTCGAAGATTGTGGAGGCTTCATTTTCCCTGAATTCGATTAATAATATTTTCTTTTTGGGAAACTTATTTCCCCCTTCTCCTGAAGATTGAAGTTATTCAGGTCATGGTAAATGTGACAAACCATTTCTTGTGGTGGTATTTTTCGTGTGAGGAAATTTGTCAGTAGAAACTAATAACGGTAAAATGACCTCATATTTGACGTTGGATTATATATTCTTGGTCTCTGTGCTTCGTAATAATTTTCCGTATTTTTACGGGGTAAATGCAGAATGACTGAAAAAAATGTATACATTGTTTAATTGTGAATAACTCGCATATGGATTGACGGAAACGTCTCTCTTTGGGTAGTGTCAGAATTTAATATCTTGTTATTACATTGCAATGCATGAATGCATGATGAAAAACTGATATTTAAGTGTTCAAAGTGTTGACCGTTCGCATCAATACACTGGCGAAATGTGGCACGGACTCATGATTGCAACGTGCTAAGTTCGATATCTGCACACTGCACAGGACCGTTTGATGGTTGTTCGTAGATCATGCAGTGTACGAGGCTTTTGTCTATAAGCAACAATCTTTACAGTCCATATCAGTAAAAGTCTAGAGGAGTGAGATCTGGGGAATGTGGGGGATACTCGACAACCCCTCTTTTACGTATCTGTTATGCGAGGAGGGGCACCATCTTGTTGGAGATGAAATCTCGCGTTCCCGTAGAGACTTACGCGACTCATATCGGTTTCACGGCCACATTGTGTGTGGTAAGCGAATGAATTGTTCTAACACAGTATGGGAAATAGTAGGGCCTGTTGCCGTGACAGATCGTCCACAACAGTTTTTGTGCACATCTGTAACACAATCATCGGCTTCAAATTTACCACGAATTCGAGCAGTTGTTATACGTTTCTAAATTCATTGCGCCATTGTTGTTTTACCCTGTGGTTTCGTGTTTCATATACTACCTCAACACAGCCTTCCTTTTTCCAAATGTTAGTGTTGCAGCCATGTTGCTTCACTCACGCCACGCACACAAAAGAAAATAATAGTAATAATGTAACTATTATTTGGATGCAATGTAATAACAGAACGTTAAACAGTATACCCAAAAATTGACTGCCAGAGATTTCCTTTATCAATCTGCCAAATTACGTGTAACATCAGCAATATTGAGTTGATCATGGCGTGTTTCTCTCTCTCGTTTTTTTTTCTTTCTTGAAGAAAGCGTGACTAGTAATATTTACACTTTTCACATATTAACACGTAAGCTTTAGTTGTTAATTTTTGCATCAATTCCAGTGTGGTACACGCTGTCTTTATGTATCTCTCGTGTTCAGCCAAACCAGTATTTAGAGATCGTTTAGAAAATAGAAAGTGTAAACATAAGTGGTCATTATGGAATTTCGATTAAAGGATACCTGAACTTAATCTTTTCACGGTGGACGTTGAAGCTTATACCATCATTGTAATTATTATATAGGAGATTTTCTGCAAAAGCCATAGGGAAACTGCAAAAAATCCAGAAAATATTGTCTATACTACACTACACCCTTCATTGGTTATGGTGTTAAGACTCCTTTTAAGTACGGTATATAAAGTTGATAAAGAAAGAGGGGAGGGAGACATATCAGGGAGAGGGTGAGAGGTCAATATAATGAAATGACGAAGGACAAGAATGTTTATGTATATAAAAAAGTGGTTGTAGCAATTACATAACGTGCTAAACAGCAACTACAGGTGAGCTTGTCTTTAAAATAAAAAAAGAAATTGTAATATTATAGTGAAAGGATTTTTGTTGCGCAACAATCTAAACAATGATAATGCATTTTGCTTCTTTCTTTTCTTCATTTGGGCGTCAAAGTGATAAATACCCATAATTCACTGCGCATTGTAGGTGTTCTTCAGTGATCAATTATATTCGTAGGTGATGCATCTCTATTGTATATTGTATTACAACTTGATGACATCATCTTCATAAAAGAGTGTGTAATAATAATAATAATAATAATAATACAACGAAGACATGGAACTGCAACAGCAATAACATCATCAAGATCAGCACGGTGGCTCATCTCTAGCGCAGGGGGTCGCAGGTTCGATTACAGACCATATGAGTGCTTTGTCTCTTTAAATGTTTTGTATGTTTAAAGTTAAAGAGCTGAGAAAAGAGGCTTGCTATTAAATTATAAAATTAGACTTTCTGGCTCAACTTGAACAGACAGATTTATTAACAGCTGACTTTTAATTTACAGAGAAGCTAAAAATTGTATAGTGGTGTAAAATATTGCTTCGTGGGATACAAATTTTGCTATCCTATCCACAGCTGAAACAAATACCATATAAAAGAGCAAGGGCGCCGATTTCTCTGCAACTTTGGGAGGGGGGCATTCAGATATGTGTGTGGTTGCAGACAAGGGTCTAAGAAGGCTTATATGAGGATTTTAAGACAAATGGAATACAAATTGTGCCAAATGTTGTATATTCATAAAAAAAGGCATATAACAATACATATAATAATAAAAATACATATTAAAAATACATATCCATAAAATACATGGAGGCCCATATGAACATTGGGGGGCCCGGGTCTCTCCAGGATCGGCGCCCTTGTAAAAGAGAGAAAGTTTAGAACTAACTTGTAGTCCCAGTACTATTCTTCCTTCGAAGAACTGCTGCTCTAGTTCCAGAGTTCGTTCAGTTATGTTGTATGATTGAGGATGAGATGGTGAATGATCCGCGCTGGTTCCACTCACCTTATATATTTAAAACGTTTATCATACACTTAATTTTACCTTTATTTTAATATTTAATTAACAAAGATTGGGTGTTAGCATATGAAGTCACGATTTGTCTCGCCAGTGTTGGTTATGTTTGATTTTGTTCTGGTTTTTACTTATTATACTTTAATGTTTTCTTTTAAACACAATCTGCAAGGTATAAACTCATTTTAATTAGCACAGTCGCCTGCAATTAGTAAAATATTTCTTAACTTGGTATCACTTCACCACCAAACTTTTTTCCCCCCTTTTGGCGGGTTTGTAACATGAGCACAACAAGATAAGAGTTA
The DNA here is from genome assembly GCF_964235325.1 of Thermobia domestica. NCBI lineage: Eukaryota > Metazoa > Arthropoda > Insecta > Zygentoma > Lepismatidae > Thermobia > Thermobia domestica. Next base: position 221,207,595 of record NC_137464.1, read on the forward strand.
AAACTACCATACCTCGGAAAGGTGTCATGATAATGATATCTCGTCTCGGAAACGTCATGATATCTTGTTTCGAAAACATGTCATGATAATGATGTCTCGGAAACATGTCATGATAATGGTATCTCGTCTCGAATAGATGTAATGATAATGATATCTAGTTTCGAAAACGTGTCATGATAATGATATCTCTCTTAGAAAACATGAAATTATATCTCGTCTCGAAAACATATGATATTTCGTCTCTAAAAGTGTTATAATAATGATGTCTCGGAAAATGTATCTGTGTCTATTGGAATATCTCGTTTTCGCCTACTGTTTTGATAACTGAAATTCTGTCTATGGTCGTGGTCAAACCTACATGAGATGGACAACATCGTAGATTTCTCGACATATCTCGCATTCTGCCCATTCTAACGCCGTTCTAAAAAGTATATTTTACTCATATTTTTCGTTTATCATTCATCTGATCCCTTCCTTATCCATACTGATATATATATATATATATATATATATATATATAAAATAATTGTGTGTTTGTGTGTGATCCGACTTTAACATAGAAACGATTTATCTAGAACCATCGGATTTTGTACAATGACAAATCTTTACGAGTTCTAATCGCGTATGTAGCCACTTTTGAAATTTTCGAGTCAAAGGGGGGGGGGGTTGGGAGCGGGTCACAGTTCTGGAGTTTCAAAAAGTATAGGGTATAAGAATCTCAGAATCTCCTGAAGATAGTCAACCACATGATTCTACGGTGTTCTAGAGCCCCCAGATTTAGTACACAGATAAACCTTTACCAGATCTAATTGTGTATAAATCTATTGTTTGCCTTTTCGAGTCGATGAGGGATTGGGAAGGGTTCACAGATTCTGGAGTATCGAAAAGTATAAGGTTTAAGAATCTCAGAAACCCTTGAAGTTCGTCAACCCACATTACTCTATGATGTTGCAGGTTGTATACTATGTAATCCATTCCGAAGGTCTTTACAAGAGGTTAGAAGGGGTTAGTGGGTGAGCATGATGTGATATTATGTACTTTATCATTACAATTTCATTTAAATACGTATCTTAAAGGAATATTTTTTCTCCGAGAGAAATTCCCACTTGTTCTTGTATTATAATAAAGCGCGGAAAGGCTGAATTATTGAAATTGGGGGAAATTATAAAAAATTAAAGAAAAAAGAAACTACGGCACTAAATGTCCCTCTCCCGGGAGATTAGGCGGAGATTGGATCGAAAACGGATAGTCAACGTTTAATTCGATCTCAAAACCTGTCTGATTACCACTGACCGTCATGGGTACTCGCAACTGGAGACAAGAGGGGGTAATTCGCCTCCTTGTTTCTTCGAAATTAAGTTTGTGGTGGACAACATCGTGTCTGTTGCAGGGGCGTCATTTAGGGGGCCAGGGAGGGGCATTTTCCCCTCTGAGTTTGAGATTTATATAGATTTTATCAATAGCACAGTGATAAGTCAGTGAAATTTTACTTATATCAAGGGGTCTTGCCCCCCCAAGCCAAATCTGAAATGACGCTACTGGTCTGTTGATTTTCTCGGGCTACGCCTGTTTCCTCCCACTTTCTCATTCCACCAATTTTTCCATCATCGTTCACTTGCCTTAGTCTTGTCTAAACCTAAAGGATTTCATTGTGGGGCTTTAAACTGAAACATTTCACTTCATTTTCATTTTTCTTCAATATACCTGTTGAAACATATTTGATTACTCATCAACTACAATATTTAATATAATTAATGATGCCTCCTCCTCTTTGTAAAAATTCTGCAGATGTTTCTGCTGGCCGTTTATTTATTGTTGGTCGGTGTCCAGCTTATCTAAGTAAGAGAAAGTGGACATTGAAGAGAAAGTCTATACGGGATAACAGGTTTCTTAAACTATGGGTGTTAGATTCATATTATTATTATATAAATAATATAACCTTTTATATGGAAGAGAAGATTTTTGTTGATGTTGTTGGGAAGCGGGCGTGTTGTTGTTACTGTGTATCTATTTCGTAATTTCATTGAGGGGAAAAAGGCGTTATGGGAATATTTTCCGCTTATCTATCTTAACGTTCCATCATGTCAAAAAGTGTTGTGTAGTTTCTTAGCTTAGGGGCATAAAGTAAAAAGGAACGTAGCCAAAAAATTTTGTCCTTCATAGCAGGGGCGTTACGTTCTTAGGAGCAATTGTTTTTTGTCTTTTTTTCTCTCTCTCTTGTTTTGCGTCATCATTGCGATGCAATATGATCCACAGGTAGGCAGGTGTAGTGAAAGTGGGTTAGGGTCCCTGTTGTGTATGTGTGTGTCAAGATATAAAGTCAATTTTTTAACGGTACATCCAAGACTGGCAGAACAAAAGAAGGTCATTGAAGTTCGGTTCCTATTCTACAAAAGAAACAAGGACGTTAGATCCTGTTGGATAAGGTTGTGGACTCTTGATATGCCTATGCTAAATTCAAGTTAGCAATCTCGTTGGAATTTTCGTTATTACAACACTGCTTGAGAACCAGTTGTACTTAGAAGGGCATCTGATAGAAAATACAGTGGAAGCAAAAATAGGAAGGTGAAGAAAATAACTCCTCCCCTGAAACATTTAATGAATAGGTCTACGCCAAGGCCAAATGCTTAGCTGAAGACAGTGGTGCATGAAAATGATCAAATAACCGCCAATAATAAATGCAGTGTCTAGGGATGCGCACGAGACAAGGTTTGTGGCTGTCTCATCTCGAAAAATGTGCTGTAAAAGTGATGTCTCGACTCGAAAAATGTATATTTCTCTATTGGAAGAGTCGTGTCTCGACTCGAATTTTGTCAGGTAAATCCTGTCTCGACTCGTCTCCTGCGCATCCCTAGCAGTGTCGGATCCGGCCCGAGGCCGGGAGTGTCTAAGCCCCCCTCCCAGCTTTTTTGAGTGACAGACATAATTCAAGCTGTTATTTATATATTTTTGAAAAATAATAATAAATTCATCATATACCTATCGTAATCTGAGCTCTGGATACCCCTAGCTTTTATTTTCTAGATCCGCCACTGAATAAATGCCCCTATTATTAATTTAGGATGTCGGTGAGACGAAACGAGGGAATCAAAACAGACGTTTGGCGAGATGAGACATCACTTCCACTATGCATTTTCAAGTCGAGATGGACTCAAACCTTGTCTCATGCACATCTATATTACTGGCCGTTTGAAATTTAATCTTTCTTTCCAGAACCGAAGCTAAATGAGGCATGGACATGCAGTCTAATATGGAATCCGAAACAACGTAACACGCCCAATGCTTTCTCACGGGAAATCGAACCCGGGATACCGTGCACCAAAGATGCACGCGCTGACCACTAGATCATAGATTCGATTCTCCGTGAGGTAACAGACGATACACTACAATGTCTCAGCTCCCGTTTTAAACTTCAGTTCTTGTACTATATAGCCACGGTGTTTGACAAAGGCGCCACGGCCAAATACGAGCCAGGCCTGGTAAAAGAATAGTTTCTGGCGCTTTTGACTTGATTTGAGTTTAGCGTCCTTTTCAGCAACGAGACTATATGATACATGGATCTACAAATTAACGTGGGATCTGAACCACTTGAACTTCCGGGGGAATTGAACTTGAATCTTCCATGTCAAAGACGTGTACTCTAGTTACTGAGCCACGAAGGATCTCTTTACCAGTAGAAAAGTCTATTAGGAAGTATATGAAGAGTTGCCTTAGTGCATTAAGAGGAAATGAAAAAAAAAATGAAATGAATTCTTTTAAGTTTTACGTCCCACAGTTATGCCGGCTAGGCTAAAGGAGACGATGATTGTGAGAAATGAATGAAATGGTGTAATGAAGAAAGTCGGAGGAAAAGGGAGAACCCTGACAAAACCCACGCACACGGTGTTCGTCCACCACAAAGTTCAATTGGTGCAAGTTGGGATCGAATCAAGGACCCCATGCACCACAGGTAAACGCTCTACCACTGAGCCACCGCGGCTCCCTGTCAAGAGCTAAAGAATTTTTAAAAAATGTTGATAGTAGCTGATGACAAGACATTAGCCAAGTAAAAGTTGGTCTGGCCAATCATAGCCCTTCGTAATTCCAAGATAAGATTATAAAACATCGTTTCAGTAATTTAGTGATTGAATTTTATACATTTACGTGCTTATGTAGCACTGAAATTATGAAACACAAGATCTACTCTTATGTAGAATTACAGCGAATCAGAGGCTGATAATCTACCAGGAAAATTTCGTTAGATTAGCCTACAATTAAAAATATTACGAGAAATATTCCTTTATGTTTAAACAGTGATAGGTTATTACTAGCAGTAGTCATTATTCTAATATGAATCGCTATTTAATGTACTATCAAACACATTCTTCGTGATACACTTTATTTGTAATTTAGCAGCGATGATCTGATACGTTTGCAAGTGATTTGCCTTGTGTACTAAATGAAGATTTATGGAAAACAATATGAAGGGCGATTTTCTTTAATTTCTTCCCCCCCCCCAAAAAAAAGAAACCTAGCAGCTCATTTTACTCGTTCAGGATTTTCTGATAGTAGAAGCTGAATAATATATAAGAATTTTCGGTACATAATTTTCTACTAGAGACGAAATACAACTAAGTATTTTGTACTATTAAATGTGTAAAATGAAATTCTAATCGTGGTTGGTTGAATTGGAATTAAGCGTCTTTTTCGCTAAATTCCATAGCACCAAGGCTGTATGAGACGTGAACCTACAGCTTAATGCCAGATCTGAACCATGTCAGCTTCTACTGTGAATCGAACCCAGATTTTCAGAGCCGAAGACGTGTGCGCAAACTTTATAGCCACGAGGGAGTTCTAAAAATAGTTTTTTTAAGCTTTACGTCCCACGTATAGGCTAGAGAAGACAGATGATTAAGAGTCTTCATCCCGGCGAAATTAAAATACCGCTAATTTTACAGTAATTATTTGATATCTTCAAATAGATAAAAGATAATCGAAATGTGGAACAAGAGCGCCCTAGACAATATTATTTTACATGAGAAACCGTTATCACGACTCACTTACCTGCTTTCGATTTCGAGCCATTTTGAATATCGGCATTTATTTTCGCGTTTCTAAACGGCTGAAACCGGAAAGCCATTAGGTGACTTGTGATAACGGTACCTCGCGCAAAATAATATTGTCTAGGGCGCTCTTGTTTCATATTTCAATTATCTTTTATCTATTTGAAGATATCACATAATTACTGTAAAATTAGCGGTATTTTAATTTCGCCGGGATGAACACTCTTAAAGAATTGATGAAAAAAAATGAAATCTTTGAGTTTAACTTCTCATGATTATGCCCTTTAGTAAGGGAGACGATGATTAAAGTAAGTGACTGATGATGGAAGAATTGGTGGAATGATAATGTGAGAGGAAACGGGAGTACCCTGAGAAAATCCACAAGCACGATGCTGTCCACCACCAACTTACTTGGCCGGGGATCGAACCAGGGACCCCACGCACCAGAGGTAAACGCTCTACCACTGAGTCACCCTGCCCCCAGAAAGAATTGATTGAATGAGAATGTACTAGAACCCAGAACAAACTCACGTACACGATATTGTCCACCGCTGATCGAATCTCTCATCAAAGATAAACGCTGAGCCATAACACCACTGTGCTTCCCCTTACTAAATCTTTTTTTGCGATTGGCTTACATCTTGTACTGATATAGAATTAATACTATAACGCTTTAAGATTAGTTTAAAGGGACAAGTTTTCCCGATAGATGGCACTACAGTCCTTGTATCTCTCCCATGTATTTTTTACCTTTCACGAAAATTCACGATTTTTTTTTTTTTTTTTTTTTTTTTTTTTACAAATTTCAACTTACACAGACTTCAAATTTTCAGAGAAGGAACTTCATAATCCATCGAAGGCAATAATCCGTGCCGATTTTGTATTTAGAATATTCTTCGTTATTGAAATGGCTTGATTGTTGAAATGGCTATCCAAACCTTTAACAATGGAACTGTTTCAACAATGAAGAAAATTCTCAATAAAAAATCGGCACGGATTGTTCCCTTTGATAGGTTATGAAGTTCCTTCTCTAAAAGTTTGAAGATTCTAGGTTGAAATTTTTAAGAGAAATCGTAAACTTTCGTGAAAGGTAAAAAAAATACATGGGAGAGAGATGAAGACTGTAGTGACATCTATTGGCAAAACTTGTCCCTTTACACCAACCTTAATTGATTTGAAGATGTATCCTGTAGTAATAGTAGTGAATGTGTCAATAAGATCGATTTTCCTAACTATTTACACAGGGAAATGTCGGTGTTTATCCTTGGTTTCCACATTTTCTTTTCTTGTTTTATTAAAGGTAATGAGAAAGTAGTATATAAAATGAATAAAGGCGACGACTCCTGTGATTTTTTTTTAACCTGTTCAAGGCTGCCAATCCGTTATATTTATTAAGATCGTGATTGAAGAATTTTTGATTCTATCACTGGGATACATTCCTTCAGCTCCAGGGTATAAATCTATATTAATAAATATCTGAATTGTGATGGTGTTACTACGTGTCGATTCGTTAAAAAGGATACTCCCAAATCGTAAGTAAAGTGGATTGCCTTGGAGTTGTCTCAAGGCTAAGATTTTTCAGCATTCCACTCGTCAGTGCGTACTGTATATGCAGCAGGCAGGTGCACTGTCTATTGGGTACCCACAATGTCAAAGCATAAATAATGGTTCAGATATGATAACTATTACGGTTATATCAAGCCAGCCAGAGTTGAACTTAGCCATCGGATAAGAGAATAATAATTTGTTGTACATTAAATTCACAGTTCCTTTGTTAAACAGCTGTTACTTTTTTTCTCCTCTGAAGAAAGGACAGAGTGGCTCAATGGTACAGCACAAATCTTTGGTGCAAGTAAACTAGGTTCGGTTCCAGGCCACGTATGTGGTGGACGTCATTGTACCCATGGATCTTCTCGGAGTTCTCCCGTTTCCCCCCCCCATATTATAATCTCACTGGTCCTTCATAATAATTTGCTTCCATTAATCACCTGTCTCTTGTAGCCTGAAGTGTAGTGTTCCCTACGAGACAGTCAGTCTCATCTCGAAAACGAGACGAGAAATACTTTCGTGAATCTGAGACGAGAAATACTTTTGTGAATTTGAGATGAGACGAGAAGTATTTTTGTGAATTTCAGATGAGACGAGAAGTATTTTTGTGAATTTCAGATGAGACGAGAAGTATTTTTGTGAATTTCAGATGAGACGAGAAGTACTTTTGTGAATTTGAGATGAGACGAGAAGTACTTTTGTGAATTTGAGATGAGACGAGAAGTATTTTTGTGAATTTGAGATGAGACGAGAAGTATTTTTGTGAATTTGAGATGAGACGAGAAGTATTTTTTGTGAATTTGAGATGAGACGAGAAGTACTTTTGTGAATTTGAGATGAGACGAGAAGTATTTTTGTGAATTTGAGATGAGACGAGAAGTATTTTTGTGAATTTGAGATGAGACGAGAAGTATTTTTGTGAATTCGAGACGAGACGAGAAACTTCTCGAATATCTTGGGCAACACCAGTTGATCCAAGTCTTTGATTTCACACGCTGTTTGTGTTACATGATTCATGGTATAAAAATTATAAATTGACCAAGTTATTGTACGAACATCACTAAGAGCATTTACAAACGTTTAAAAATACAGCAGTCATTACACAATACATACGTATATTCCAATTATAAATATGGTTTAAATATAGATCTTACAGTTTAATACATTATTATTGTACTGGATTTCCTATATACAATTTACCATTATATGAATGTATAATTAATTCTGAATACTTAATTTTTCTTCTAACTAGATTACGTAAGAAATAATGAGAATCATACGTTAACCTTAGCCAATACCATTTTAACTGTTAAGCTGCTTAAAGATTTATGTGATATTCAGTTATTTAAAAAAAAGGAAATTTAGAAATTATTTCAATATTAAGTAAATAAGGCAGGTTACTTTCTACATGAATTAATTTTAATGGAATTGACATGAAATCTTTCAGTTTTACGTCTCACAATTATGCCATGTAGGCTATGATGATGGAATGATTTGTGGAATGAGAATGTGGGATGACAGGGAGTATACCTACGGACACGATGGTGTCCATCACAAACTTACTTGGGCGGGGATCGAATCAGGAACCCCACACACCATAGATAAGCGCTCTACCACTGAGTCATCGTGCCCATCTTAATTTTATTGGAACGTTTTTTGTCTAATATTTGATTAATTGTATATTATTTCTGTTACATTGCTTATACCTGTAAAAGATCAGAAGTTCAGAGACTATCTTTGCATTTTCATATACGCCCAGAAAATTTGCCTTTTAAAGTCAGTTATTAGTTGTTCTGTGGAGTTGAGTTGATTTTAACGCCCGTTTCAGCATCGAGGTTATATGGGACGGGACCTATCCGAACCACATAAGGTCCCTCCGGTAATCGAACCCGGGTCTCCACACCAAAAGGCGCGTACGTTAACCGCTTAGTCATGAAGGAGCTCAGTAATTCTGTGGAATAAACGATTTTTATGTTCGTTAGGATATGAACATTGATTAAAGAACCTGCGTGATATGTATCGTTTTGTTAATCGATGCTAATTAATCTACAGTTCAGTGAAAATTCTACCAACACTACTTCCGAAAGTACGCTGAGAAAAATCCGTTATCCGGACAGCTGTATATTGTACAAATATACGGAGTCCGTATGTTTATCACGGAAATCTGTACGGAGCATACGCCGTCCATATGCTATATACATACTGCCTTTTTACCGCTTAGATGTTACATCATGCCGCTGCAGGATGTCTGACAGCTAACATTCTTCCGTATATTACATATATTGCGTAGTATACACGTCAGCTGCATATTATATACGTTCATCTGTATGTGAGATCCTTACCGTGTATACACAGTTCTTCCTTTCATACGGAAAGTAGGTATAGATGGAACACTTATGCTGCAAGTACTGTATTTCTGCAGGATGTTACATATAGTCGTACGTTAAGTTCAAAACCTACAGGATTTCCGCATGTAATCTACGTTTTATGTATACCCCATACGTTTATCTTCTGAATCAATGCTATTCAACCTTTTTTTGTTGCGTACCCCTAGACACAGTTCACCCTCCAATTGTCTACCCCTGAAGCTGTTTAAAATAAATCGAAATGAACTTATTAAATTTAATATACATATTGTGTATACGGACTGTATAGGGATTCAGTTTATTATAAAGACTACAAAATACAAGCCTTTGGTATTTTTCGTCGAGTTTCCAAAACCGTGGAGTGATTTGCAGAGGTGTGAGAAATGGATTCATGCTTGTGGGGAAGACAATTCTGAAACTGTATGCAATAAGTGTTAACCAAATATTTGGAAATATTAGACGCGAGTGACGTCATCTCGAAAATCGTCCAATAGTAAGAAAAATTTCTCCAACTATTATCATTCAATAAATATTGGAACTTTGCTTATTTTAGGATTGCGTACCCCCTGGAAACATCTTTGCGTACCCCCAGGGGTACACGCATCTCCGGTTGAATAGCACTGATCTAAATTACCCATGCACCTTTTAGGCTTCTTGGGAAGAAGCTGATTATGCCATATTGTCAAGATAGAATAATAAATATTTATTCATAAACAAATTAACAAAATCGTTATTTATTCATTTTTTCCCCAAGAGAAGTGACTTATGGAATCTTACAAGATTGCTGATGAAATATGAAGAAAATCATTATGAATTGTTTTTCAAGACAATTATCCGAACAAAACTCGTTTCTGGCAGTAAACTGGTCATGATTTTCTTGCGTATATAGAAGAAACAGCAATCTGTCAAATCTGAAAATCTAGGACAATTAAATTAAGCTTCAATCACCTGTTGAGAAGCTAAATAAATGAAGCGTATCTGGAGATAGCAACGTTACGCTTAGTTACAGTGTTAAAGGTGTGTGTCTTGATATTTCTGTGTGCACCCGAGAAAGAGCAGCCAGTTCATGATGATGAGATTTGGTGATTATGAAGAGTCCCTTGTTTCTGAGAGCGTAGCAGGCGAAAAAGATTGCTTTCAGAGAGTTTGAGACGCAACAAGTTAAAAAGGGAAGAAGTTTATCGTTCAGATAGATAGCTTTGTTCCGTGGACGCAACCAAGCATTCGAGTGCGAAATGGCTAAAGCGACTTAACCTAATAGACACCAGGAGAAGAGAGCTTCTGTCGCATACATACAAGCTGGGAGAACAACTTGATCAGATGTACTTTGTTTGTATATATGGATATTATATAGTGTCTTGTTTTAGAAAGTGAAACGATACCCTTTGTTATACCCTAGGTTCATACCAAAGCACTTTTTACCAAAATTCCTTCATATATATATTTACCCTGTCCGTTCATGTCTCCATCTGTTTAGGAGAGAAAAAAGAATTCAAGAACTACTTGATGGATCACTTTCAATTCTGGGCAGGATTCCTTTATCTACTCTTTCCGTGTCTTCGTCCGTCCGGGAGAGAAGAAAGAATTCAAGAATTACTTGATGGAGGACCATCAACTTTGGCAGAATTCCTTTATATATCTACTGTGTCTGTCCATGTCTCCGTCCGTCCGGGAGAGAAGAAATAATTCGAGAACTACTTGATGGATCACTTTCAATTCTGGGCAGGATTCCTTTATTTATCTACTCTGTCCGTGTCTTCGTCTGTCCGGGAGAGAAGAAATAATTCGAGAACTACTTGATGGATCACTTTCAATTCTGAGCAGGATTCCTTTATATATCTACTGTGTCTGTCCATGTCTTCGTCCGTCCGGGAGAGAAGAAAGAATTCAAGAATTACTTGATGGAGGACCATCAACTTTGGCAGAATTCCTTTATATATCTACTGTGTCTGTCCATGTCTCCGTCCGTCCGAGAGAGAAGAGAACTACTTGATGAATCACTTTCAATTCTGGGCAGGATTCCTTTATTTATCTACTCTGTCCGTGTCTCCGTCCGTCCGGGAGAGAAGAAATAATTCGAGAACTACTTGATGAATCACTTTCAATTCTGGGCAGGATTCCTTTATTTATCTACTCTGTCCATGTCTCCGTCTGTCCGGGAGAGAAGAAATAATTCGAGAACTACTTGATGGATCACTTTCAATTCTGAGCAGGATTTTTTTATTTATCTACTCTGTCCGTGTCTTCGTCCGTCCGGGAGAGAAGAAAGAATTCGAGAACTACTTGATGGATCACTTTCAATTCTGGGCAGGATTCCTTTCTTGTCCGTCCCTGTCTCCGTTCGTCCGGGAGAGAGAAAACAATTCAAGAACTATTTGATGGATCACCATCAATTTTTGCCAGTGTAGAAAAGGTCAAAAGTTAGAAATCGATATCCTTGCTGGAGGTAATACTAAAACCAGAGAGGTAGAAATCAAGGGTTTTCGATTTTAAGTTATCAAGCAATTATATGAGAGCCTGCTTCTGGGCAGTATCTACAGGGTGACCCAAAAGTAAGATACACCCCTGCATTGATCTAGTATAACATTCTAGCTTATTTCTAGGTTTATTTCCTTCGGCTGTTCCGAGCTTAAGATATAAGTAAAAAGACATTAAGAACAAATAATAAAGAAACTAAAATCTACCTGATGGATAACAATAGGAAATGATGATATAAAAAGCAATGAGTTGATCAGTTCGGGGCTGTATACCTACTTTTGGGTCACCCTGTATAACATATGGTGGTACACCAATGGAAAAAAGTTGAGAATCTCTGTTACAGTACAGTAAAAAACGGTAATAGCTAGCGACAAGCGGTTTCCTGCAATCGATTAAGTGTCTCAAGAATTTATTTAATCTATGTCCTTAGCTTTCTATTAAAACTGAGAGTGATACTTTACTACAACTTCCTGTTTCAATATTAATCTACATAGAGCAAAGACGGTAAGAGATAGCGACAAGCATTATCAAAAAATCGAATTAATGTTCTAAGAGTGTGCACAGTCTATTCTCTTAATTCTCTTCAAATTGAAAGTGTGGCAGAAATCAACTACTTCAGGTTTAACGGTGAATACTGCTCATTGAAAACGGTAATAAATAGTGAGAAGCGACTTTCCTGCGTTAGTAAAGCGACCCAATAAATAAATAAATATAACATCGAACATCGATATGTCACCTAAGACGTACCTGGAACATCAAAAATAATCCCCATCAGCATCGACGACCTTCTGCCAACGTTCTGGAAGGCCATGGATTCCTTTGCGGTAGAACTTGGTGAGCCGTAAAGCGAAGAAGGTATCAAGTGCATTTTGGATCTCTACTAGGCATTTGAACTGGCGTCCTCTAAGGTGATTGTTCCAGGAATGGAACAGATGATAATCGGATGGTGCAATGTCCGGGGAGTATGACGGATGTAGTACTGTTTCCCATCCAAGGCGTAGAATGTTACTCCTGGTCATCCTAGCCATGTTGTTCTTAGCGTTGTCCTGTAACAGGAGGACCCCTTTGCGATTCAGAAGTGCTGGCTCCGAAGTTTTGAGTATTTCTTGAACACGGCTCAACTGCTGACAGTACACAGTTGCATTGATGCTCTGACTAGCTGGTAGGAGTTTCCGATGCACGATGCCGCGAGCAGTCCACCAAACACACAGGAGGACTTTCTTCTGGTGCAATGCTGGTTTCAGCTGTTTTGGAACCGGTTAATGGGATGCTAACTAATAATGACAGCGCCATGGAGCTTCGTACAGCACCCACTTCTCATCACATGTCAACACCCTGTTCAGAAATGACTTTTCCCTCAGACGAGACAGCAAAGAAACACAGGTTGCCTTCTGGCCCGGAATCAAATCGTGTGGGACCTGTCGACCCAGTTTGTAGTGCTTTCAAGTTGATGGAGGTGCTGTCGAATGGTTTCTCCACTCACACTGAATTGTAGTCCCAGTTCCTCACTTGTCTGGCCACTGTTCGCCTCAATTGCTGCCTGAAGATCTTCATTTTGTACTTGTGTTGATCTTCCGGCGCGTGGTGCGTCTTCGATTGTTCCGCCACCGTCCTTAAACTTGTTAAACCATCGCTGCACTGTCCGCGTAGTTACGACACCCTCACCAAAGGCCTGGCATATATTCCGCCCCGCTGCAGCGGCGTTTGGCCCCAGTTTGAACTGCATACATGCCCTTAGGGCGCTCTGTGGAGGTCTCATGTTCACTCTGTCATTACGCAAGTTCATAGTGTAACTGAACTGCCACAACCAGGTAGTATGTTGGATATACCCACGATAATTTAAGCCATAATGCTACATACGACAATACCGTTGCGATAAAGGTGAATACGATAATAGGCGACAATACGATAATTTTAGAATGCACACTTCTTCTTCTTCTTCTTCTTTTGCAGGTTGTGAATGTGCAGATAAATTGTAGGTGTGCATTAAATAATTATACAGGGTGGCCCAAAAGTAGGTGTACAGTCCTACAAGGTATGACATTTTAGTTTATTGAGATAATTAGTTTATTTGCTTCTGTTTGTTCCAAGCTTAAGGTATGAGTGAAAAGAGATTAAAAACAAATAATGAAGAAACTGTAAGTTATTGCTTGTACGCGTAACAATAAGTAAATTATATAAAATGCCATGAGCCAGTCAGTACGGAACTGTATACCTGCTTTTGGGCCACCCTGTAGAACACACACACTGAGGTTTTTAACAGTCAATCCCACTAAAACAAATCAGTAACAATTTGAGAAGTGGCAAACACAGCTTTGTGTCCATTCTTTAAATTCAGTTACGTTTACGACAGGTGTGGAAATGCTGTTGTTGTTCAAAGTAGTATTTAATAACGATTTATTTTTTTAAATGGTAAGAACAGTGACGCCGATTTGGAGTCCGAAACTGAAGATTACTAGATAAGTTTATTATTTATGTTCCTATTATTAGTAGTATCATACTTGTCTACAATTATCATGGGCATAAGAGATATACGATAATTTTTTGTAAGGTACAATAATTTTAGTTCTCTGAGGTTGGCAACTGTGCGCTTCAACTTATCTAATTACCAGTTCTTGTATACTGCATTCGAAAGAAGAAATAAAAAGAAAAGTGGATAATAATCGAACTCTTAGTTCTTTTGATAACCCTACAGAAACTTGCCATTTCACATGTTTGAGTGAGTAGTTATGATCTGACATGTCATGTCGTAAAAGTAAAAGTGGATTTTGTTAACAACCCTTTTGTGCTTTGAGAAACTGATGACCCATGAGCTATGTGCAGACTAGATAGTACACAGTGTATGCACATGTAGAGGAGAGTGATTTATTTGTCCTTGCGTGCACTTGACGCTATGTATTACCTACCCCCTATCCCCCCTTCTCACTGGTATTCTCAGGAACAATAGCCACGAACGAACTTCTCAACAGCGATTCCCTCCAACGAACCACACACATACGTATATACGTAAAGAGGTAAATTTACAGGGCTTGTTAGGAGAGAACGTTAAAGCCAGTCTGTCGCTGTGTGGTCATCGGGAATAATTTGCAACCTCCTAGGTTAATTAGAAGACTGTTTATCTTGTCTTCACTGACATGTATGGAAGGGTTGCCTCACAACAGTAGGGATATATATTTTCATGCAGGGCGGGGGGGGGGGGGGAGCGGGAAACTTGCTAGACGCACATACCATATAGGATAGGGGGTTGGAAGCGACCAACCCTTGGAGTTAACTGTATACAAACCAAGAGATAGCTTGAACAGGGTTATGGTGGTTTGGGGGGAGGGAGGAGAAGCAAAATCGTTAAAATAAAATGTTTCAACATAATAACGTATGTTGTTTAACACGGTTAATAGACACAACTCACATATTATACCGTAAAATACACATGTAACCATATATGCACAAAGTGACTTTTTTTTTTTTTTTTTTTGTAAAAGGGAAAAAATTGGTCAAATCAACGCGTTTGTGATCGTACAAAATAGCCGTTGTATATCGTAATAGCAAGGTAAATAGCATGCTTGTTTTAACTTTCATGGAATGCTATGTAATTACACTCGTGAGTAATAATGTACACATCAAAAGTGTTCACAACCTTGTGTTTAATTTATGTTAATTACTTACAGAAGATATTATTGAGCTCACGGGGGTAGGGAGAGAGATAATATTAATGAAATGGCTTTGTTACAGTAGTAAAAAAAAAAAAAAATGTAATTAAAGTAACATATATTTCCAGTTTAATTCTGGTAATTATTTGATAATAGTAAATTGGACATTGCTGCTCTTTAAAACGTTGCGTAGTAAGCTTCGTTTGCTGCTAAATACGTATATACAGGGCCGCCGCGACGGGTTCATGCACTACTGGTCGCTAGGTACACAAAACCACTGATTCCACAGATTTTCTTTTCTACTTCTATGAAGGAAATACCTTAGGATCTTAGTAGACAATTTATTCAATAGTTTGTGATGAGTTGGCTCGGATTTTTATGACCCTAAAACTGAAAATATGCATGCATTTATGCACTAAAAACGGCGATTCTCTCTATATAAAAATAAGTCACTCCGCCTTATGCAGAGTTGTTACGACGTATGATTAGCGTCATACTAAACCACTGACTACTGCAGGAGACTTATGTTAGTCGACCTCTTTAGTATGGCACTAATCGCGTTTCAAAACGACTCTGCCCACTACGTTTGAGACTTAATAACTCTTGAACCACCCGACCGATCTCGGAACAAATTTTCAACATAGATGAGGATCAGGCCTGGGAAGTTTTTTTTTTTTTTTTTATCACTTTGACGGTACAACGTAAGGGAGGAGGAGGGAGAAGATATATAAAAATCTTATCTTGTGAACTTCTAGATCGATCTCGATCAAATTTGCCACATAGATGAGCTTCGTGTCTGGGATGATTTTCATCACTTCACTTTGACGGTACAACTTTGGGGGAGGGTTGAGATATTTAAAAATGATTGAAAATGACCTACATTAGTCTCCAATCCATAGTTTTCGGGGTCGCTGCGAGAACGGTGACTCTTAAGATGCCGTTTAAATCCAAATTCAGCCTCGCAACTTGGAGGAGGGGGAGATACATATAAAAATGATAAAAAAAATGACCGATATCAGAAAGCACTTTAGTAACAGTACAAAGTGGCTGACTAACGGAACATATTACTTATTTTTCTTATTTTAACCCAGTAGAGCGGGTAATTGATGGTAGTATGTTCTAAAACTTAACCTAAAAAAGACTTCACTTAGTTCTATAATATCATCATATACTGATGAAAAACATAACTCTTACATATACCAGAGAGTCCTCCCCTGTCCCAAAATAAATGCTGAAATGACGCTATTTCTGAAAACCACTCAACTTCACACTACTAGCGCATTTAAAGTTTGATATGTTGAAATTATATTCAGTGATGCCAGGTTCTAACAAAAATCCATCTAAGAAATGTGAATGTCCCTGATATTAAAAGTATATATGTACGGTGGTGTATTAAAAAAAAAAAAATAAGAAAAAAGAAAGAAAGAAAAGAAAAGTTTTATCATAAGAACCCGTGATGATTTCAGGAGATGGCCCCCGGGGAAGCAGTTCTCCCTGGTTAATATATCCGATTGTGTTTAAAGTGGATTACCAGCATTTCCACAATTCCCCTTTCGTCTCGTGTATGTTTAAAGTTTGGCTGGATGTGGATGGAAATATTTTTCAGCAATATGCGACAGAAGCTGGACCCAGGGGTAAAAGTGGATCTGAAAAGGTGAGGGTACGCATGACGTGACGCCGTCCCCCATGCCTATCTTTACCCATTGTAATTTTTTTTAGGAAGTAGGGGGACGTCATTGATATTTTTTGAAAGTGGGAGGACGACGTCCCCACGCGTTCCCCCTCACTTTCACCCCTGGCCGGACCCAATGCTTTGCAGGGGAGGAGAGAGAGAGAGAGAGAGAGAGAGAGAGAGAGAGAGAGAGAAACAGAAGCTGACGACATGGCGATGTCTCCTTTCAAAGTATTTGATGGTATATCAGGTCAACTGACCCCCACTCCCACACACACAAACTGCAATATTCCTTCAAATCCCATTATATAAGGATAAATGAAATGAAATCTTTCAGTTTAACGTCCCACATTTACGTCCGTTAGACTAGGGGAAACGGATGATTAAGGGAAGTGAATAATGATAGAAGAAGTATTTGTGGAATGAAAATGTGGGAAGAAACAGGAGTACCCCCAGAAAACAGGGGTGGATCCAGGATCGACTTCTGGGGGGGCGGTGGGTTGTCATACTGCTACTTCTAAGGGCTCCAAACTTTGGGATGGGTTTTATTTATACATATAAAATAAGAAAGTTTCTTCTTCTGTGGAGGGGCGATCGCCCCCCTGTATCCGCTCCTGTTACAAAACTCACAAACACGATGTTGTCCACCAGAAACTTGAGTCGGGGATCGAACCAGGGACCCCACGCACCAGAGGTAAGCGCTGTATAACTGAATCACTGTGCCTCTGTCAATTTGAAAACAGGACACGAATCCACACCGAGTTTAAAATTCCTAATTCAATGGGCTCGTAGAATACTTTTTTTTTTTTTTTTTTTTTTTTAACAAATTTTGAAACTCTCCTGCTCCGTTAGGATGAGCCGTTTAATCAGTGTAATATGATAAATACCCAGCTGACAGTAGGAAAACAACATAAGTATATTCCATCCTGTATATTCCAAAGCTCATTTCAAACTGTTCAACGATTTTCCCGTGATGTGATCACAAACAATCGAATACGTCACTTTCAGCGTGAAGAAAGAAATTATAAAAGAAAAGGTCCCGTTACCCCCACCTTACACATGATAATTCCAAAAACGCTGCGATATTGGTCCACTTATTTCTAATGAGGGGTTTATATATACACACCAAGTTTCGTCACATAATCATAAGAAACTCAATTTTTCGCATACCTTTTCTCTCCTCTCCCCTAGAACAGGGATTTTAATCAATCACATGATAACCCAAAAATTCTTTTCAAATGGTTCAACCGTTTTCCCTTGATGCGATCACAAACAAGATCCTTCTCATTCACACTTTTGGTACGAGCGTTCCCGGATTTTAATTCCCGATGGGGACACTCGGTTGAAAAGGTACAACAGCTTTCTCAGGCCAGCCATCGTGTGCGAGGTTTTTTTCCTGGTTTTTCCTCATTCACACCAGGCGAATGCCGTGGTGGTACCTAACATAATGATTCCACACCGCTTCCTTCCTTCGCTATTCCTTTCTTCATTCTTCAATTCCCCGGGAAATGTGATCCTCGATGGACGTCATCCTTCATATGTGTGACGGGCTAACATGGCCATAAGTGCCAAAAGTCTAGAAATCTAATTCCTTTCATTCACTCACGTCCTTTTAGCATTTTGTGACCTCTTTGGATTCCTTTTTTTTCCGCAATGTAGGGAAAACCATTAAGAGGCCCTATCATTGCGAAATTAAAATACCGATAATTTTACAGTAATTGTGTGAGATCTTCCAATAGATTAAAGATAATCGAAAAGTGGAACAACACCTTCCTAGACAATATTATTTTACGTGAGATACCGTTATCACGACTTACTTATCTGTTTTCGATTTCCAACCATTTAGAAAATCGGCATTTATTTTCGCGTTTCTAAATAACTGCAAACGGAAAGCTACTAGGTGACTCGTGATAACGGTAACTCATGCAAAATAACATTGTCTAGGGAGGTCTTGTTTCACTTTTCAATTATCTTTTGTCTATTTGAAGATATCCAGTAATTACTGTAAAATTAGCGGTATTTTAATTTCGCAGTGATAGAGCCTCTTAATTCAAGTTTATGAAATTGTACTTTTAAATTAGTTTATGTTTTGTCGTTGTACTTCTGTAAATCTATCCCCCTTTTCATCTTAAAATTATGAATTAGTCACTCTTCTCAGAGTATTTAGAAACCGTTAAGATACGTGTTCTGGGCTACGTATAAACAAAGCGACGACTTTCTCTTAGAGTATGAATTTATTGTGCGGTTTAATACCTTTTTATTTTCTTTTTTAACTGTCATTATTCGTTTATCTTTTGTTCATAAGTACAGAACACAAAGCGTTAATGAAAAGACCACAAAAAGAACAGGAAATATTTGGATCAGATAGTAATTGTGTATATATAGTGAAGTAATTGAATTCCGAAGTGGCATTTTTAACGAACAAAATAATGTCAAACTTTCACTTCGATTGAAAACCATTAGTTGAAACACTTCGGCTTGTTCTTTTCACGCTGGTTTCTTGTGACACTTATTATGTGGTTTAGCTGTATTGTCATGTTATATTAACGGTTCATTTGTAAATAGCATTAAAGCTTGCGTTGTAGGGTTATTTGTTATGAACTTTTTTTTTTTTTTTTTTTACTTCCAAACTATGCTATACATAAATGTCGGGTCTTATAGAACTGACTTATAGACAAATATCAGAGCAAAAACTCATGGTGAATCAGGGTAAAGCGTTTACCTCTGGCACGTGGGGTCCCTGGTTCAATCACAAGCTAAGTAAGTTTGTGATGAACAATATTATGTTCGTGGTTTTCTCGGAGTACTATTCCCTCCCACTTTCTCATTCCACCATTTCTTCCATCATGATTCAATTGCCTTAATCATCGTGCTCCCTTTGTCTAAAGGCCATCATTGTGGGACGTTAAACTTCGAGAGTTCATTTGATTTAATCGGAGCAAGAACAGTAGGAGATATCGAGATGCGGCTTTCTACAGAGTCAATTCAGCGTCCCAAGAATATGTTCCATTTTCAAACCGCTAGTGGTTCAATTTTCGATTTCAACATTTCCTGGCATAAAAACAAACATGATATTAAATAGCGACAAACAGTTCTGTGCAAACGATTTAAGATCTGAAGGGAAGATATCATCACAACCTACCAATACTCTACCGAAACCGGAAATGGTTAAAATTTACTACTCCTTCCGGTGTCAATACTGATTTCCGTAGAGCAAAAATGGTAAGAGCTATCGAGATGATTTTTGCAATCAATTCAACTGCGATTTGCAATAAAAAAAAGTTGCTCCAGTTCACGAAAGAAGAGCCTACGGCCAGCCAGCCAGCGTTATATGTGGTCAGCAAACTGACTTTCAATTATTTTCCTTATTTTACAGTTGCTTCGTAAATTAATATGGTGTTTCGTTTCAAGTTGTAGATAAATTAATAGGTCTTTCGTTTGCAATTGCTAGATAAATAAATATTGTTTTAACTTCGCGGTTATTAGATAAATACAGCTTTCATTTGCAATTGTTAGGTAAATAAATACGGTCTTCAGTTTGAGATCGCTAAATTAGTAAATACGTCGCTAACCCTTTCGCCTTTTGATACGAGCGGTCCTGGGTTGTATTCCCGGTGGAGACACTCGGTCGAAAAAGTGTAAACTTTTTCCAACTACCTTGGGTTTTCCTCATTCACACCAGGTATATGTCAAGATGGTTAATGGTCTCAGGTTGCTTCCTTCCTTTCCGATTCTTTTCTTCCTCCCTAATTTCCCGGGTAGTGTGATCGCCGAGGGACGTCATCCCTCGTACGTTACGGGATTGACATGACTATAGCTGCCGAAAATTCAAAAATCTAATTCATAATCCTAACAAATGAACACAGTCTTTCGTTTACATGTGCTAGATAAATTAACACGGTCTTTTGTTTCCAGGTGCGAGATAAATTAACGCGGTCTTTTGTTTGCAGGTGCGACATAAATTAACACGGTCTTTTGTTTCCAGGTGCGACATAAATTAACACGGTCTTTCGTTTGCAGGTGCTAGATAAATTAACACGGTCTTTCGTTTGCAGGTGCTAGATAAATTAACACGATCTTTCGCTTGCAGGTGCTAGACAGATGAACACGATCTTTCGTTTGCAGGTGCTAGACAGATGAACACGATCTTTGGTTTGCAGGAGCTAGATAAATGAACACGGTCTTTCGTTTGCAGGTGTTAGACAAATGAACACCTTGTCTTTCGTTGTAGTTGCTAGATAAATGAAAAAGTTCTTTCATTTGTAACTGTTATGCATAGCCATAAACTCTTCAGGATATAGATGCTAGTTAAATAGTACCAGATTGAAATCCAATAATATATCGTTTAATAAGTACAAAACCAAATATAGCCTTTTTGAATAATGAATGATAGTATAAAGTTTGCTATTCTGAACTTCTCCCTCCCATACACAATCATTTGCACTCAATTATGGCGGGGAGGAAGTTGTTGGCTATCAGATAACCTACATTTTGTTCTTAAAGACTTTTAATTAGGTATGTCCACTACTATATCTGATTAATGAAAAAAAGTGCCTTGTAATACACTTACTTTTTGTAAATTAATGTTGTTTGTCTTATGTCAACTTGTATTTCTTTTCGTACATACTTGAAATATAATTTGCTTTATCATCGTCGTATAATGACCTCTTATGGGCGTTATTTAGAGTGAATACAGTTCTTTCTTTGTATACATAGAAACCCAATCAAGATATTTTGATTACATACATTCTCCTGTGTGGGGAAATGTATTAAGAAAAACGTAATATGAAAGGGAAAGTCAGCCTCTTTTCAATAGAGAGAGAGATGGAAACTACTAGCAATAGAAAGAAAAAAAAGAAATTACAAATTGAATTCGTGAAACTCAAACTGTATCATAGAGAAAGCGAGTTCATTCTGAGTTGCTGTATTCATAATGATTATTTGATAATGTTGTAAGATTATTAGAAAATATTACTACCCAATGGACGTGGCACTAATAGTTAACGGTGTCTTGGTAGCGAGTGTAGGACAAAATCCAAGAGGACAAAATCCAAGCGGACAAAATCCAAGCGGACAAAATCCAAGAGGACAAAATCCAAGCTAAATTCTGGTAAGACGGACAAAATCCAAGCGGATAAAATCCAAGTAACAGTATCATGTGCGTAGCTGTGGTATGTGCCTGTGAACACCCTAATTAAATTGTGTGTTTGTTTATTTCTTCAATTGTCATGCATTCTAAAGTTTTATCTGTAATTCTTCAATTTATTGAAATAACATTTCATTTACTTTTAAAGTACTGAAAATGCAATAAAATATGAAAGATTGACACAGTAAGAGTGCAGATGCAGATTATTCATAAAATATTCTGGCTACTGCTAGGACATGCCCAGGTGGATCCAATTTAGGGTGATCAGAAATATTTTGACTGAAAAGAGTATATTCACATAAATAACCAGAAAATAAAAGCACTGACTTGCTAAATGTGATATAACAAATAACAGCAAAGCAGCTCAGTCTTAAAAAGAGTACACTTACGTAATTCTATTCTATTCATTGAGAATTAAAGTAGAAATAAAATTAAAAAGATATAATTTAGATAAAAAAAAAATACTTCAGTAGTCGTATTGGGAAATGTAACCATCGTGTGTGGTAATAGAACAATGGATTGCATACAATTACCTATTGTATTCGTAAGAGAGAAGCACCAGCGGGGTGCCGGGAGACAATAGGTAGAGAGTATAGTGGTATAGAAATACACTATTGTTGAAATGAGATATGATGACAGGTAATGGATGGTGTACTATTGTATGTATAGTAGTGACACAAAAGAGAATAATAAAAGATGTCAAAGTTGAAAAGATAAATGATTTTAAAAAAAACTTTGGAAAACTTGTTGAACAATGCTAGCTTGTTATAAAGAATAATAAAAGAGAAACCTTGCAGCTGTATTTTTTTAAAATAATAAAAGAGAAACCTTGGGAAAATCGTTGAACAAGGGTATAAAGAAATAATAGAACTATAGAATACTTTGCAGGTGTATGTAAAAATTAATAAAAGAGAAACCTTGCAGCTGTATGCGTTAAAGAATAATAATTTAGATGCTGAACAATAGTGGATTGTTATAAAAAGACTTTTTAACCGGTGGCGGTGGAAACGCGGACGCGGCGCGGGAAGGTGTGGGGGCGCGAACGGAAAATACCCGCGTGCGCGGGCGCGAGCGCGTGACGTCATTTGAAATTTTTATTTAAATATTGGTTTTAAAAAATAGGCATGTATAGTTTTGTTAGCGATGGAGAACCGTCAGTTTGTAGAAGACATTGATGTGAAGCATAAGTTAGACGGTGAGAATGAATATCCAGATTCTCCAGATTGTAAATTTGATGAAAATGAATTAGAAAGATATGAAAACGATAATATAAAAGTTTATACAAGTGATAGTGATGCGGGAATAGATAATGAAGTGTATGAATTTTCGCAAGATAACTCAGATTTTGAGGCGGAATCAAATGACGAAGTGGTATCAAATGTGGACACGCCGGCATGTTCACCTGATTTATCAGAATTAAGTTGGAACTGTGAATGTGGTGTTAACTATGTGGATGTGAACTGTGTAAGAGATTGTATACTGAAATGGAAACCAAATGACTATTTAATATGCTATGCATGTTATTGGCATGATACATGCGAATGGTCTCATGAATGTTTTTACTGTAATGATGACGTTTTAGACATTCGTGTTTGGTCTCTGTTAGTGAATCCTCGCGTACAGGAGGAATTATTTGACATTTATGCAGAAACACATACAGTTATTACAACATTGACAAGAGATTATTTTAATATTACATTTGGTGAACTATCAGTGGATGTGAATGTGCGAAAAGAACTTTTAAGTATCTTTCTTGAAAAAGACAGATCGAACGACTATAGTGAAGTGTGTTAAGAAAACGTACTGTACATAATGTATTTTGAAAATAATTTTTGTGTATCATGTAGTGAAGAACATATTAGTGAAGTTTGTGTTTTAAAAACTATAAGTGCATACTTACGTTTTAATAATAATATTTCTTGTGAACAATGCTTGCTACATCTTGAACATCAATGTTTATTTCATCATGATATTGGAACTTTTGCTGTAGGATATTTATCCAACGATATAACTCTTATTGATTTATTTGAAGTGTTTGAAGAACACCATAGTGAAATTTCAAGTATAAACTTTATACGCAAAGTGCGTGATTGTTTAAAGAACACTGAATTTGTTGGACAAATTATACCATTTTTCTTAGATCGTAAACATAAAATTTCACCATGTGTTAATGAATACATTATTGACATACAAGGTTTTAAGATTTCAAATAATGAATTTATTATACGTGAATTTTGTTTAACTGCGTGTGATGATACAGTAAATTTGCATTGTTTAATAAAATCACCAGTAGAATACAATATACTTCCATTAGGTTGTCAAAAACAAATTGAATGGTTAACATCAAACTTACATGGATTAACTTGGAATGATAAATGCGGTTATACTGTATCACACATACGTAACCTTATATATCAACTTTGTAAACAAGATGCAACCTTTTATTGTAAAGGTGCAGAAAAAACACTTTGGATTAAAAGTATTTTTGCACTAGCTAATGTTATTGATTTGGAAAGTAAACAGTGTCCACCATTAAACACAATGCAAGCAAACGTATTTAATGATTATTGTGCTTTTCATGAACAAAATATTAAACTTGATAAAAAATCAGGATGTGCATTTCGTAATGCACAACAATTATGTTATTGGTGGAAGTTTCAACGTACTATAACATTAACTAATGCATTTGCAAAGTTGTAAAAAGGATATATGATATGTTCTTGTAAATAAAAATACAAGATTTTAAATTGTAAATAAAAAAAATTTATTAAACTAATTTACTTGTTTTTCTTTTTCATTATATTGGATACATGATTGAATACAATTTTATCATTTTGTTTAAGATTATTTGTTTTGAACAAATTTAAACATTCGTTAAAGCTTTTCTTTCGTACAATATGATGCAGAAAGTACAACACAAATTGTCCACACAAGATTGAATTATCATCTTGATATGCGGAACTATTTGTAAAATATATTTTACAATTTTTATTTAAAAAAGTTTTTATTTCTTTTGGAAATGGTAATGCTAGGCTATCGAAATAGTATCCTCTTTGATTTTCATCAATGAATACACACACCCAATGTGTTCCACTTGAAGATGAATTGCTTAAATTTATAATAAGTCCAGCCGGTGGTTGCACAGTTTTTGGTATTCTATCAATAGGATAAATGCCATGTACATTTGCACCAGTAACGTTATCACGAAGTAACACTTTTATTAAATCATCCGTGTACATAACTTTTGTTTTTTAAATTCACATCACTTCACTTCACTTTATACGCGTATATGTTGGAAGACCTAGTGGAGTATATGGAATATTTTCATAAAACGAAATAACATGTTTAAAATATTCATGACAGAGTTTTTTATAACTTTTCCAATAACGATGAATGGTGCTAACGCATAAAAAATACTTTTGACAAACTTCATAGTATGATACCTTGTAACTCTTTGAATAATCAAGCAAAAATATTACAATATACAATGTTTAACACACTTTGTACCAGTAGGACACATGTAATTCATATACTTAGAAGTGAACAGTTATACTTCTTTTATTAAAATGATACTTTTAAAAAGTATTATCAGTATATATATTTCTATCTTTATCAATTTGAATTAAAGAATCAAACTGAGCGTAAACAATACATGTTATAGGCTCAGTTAAATTTTCAGAAAAGGAAACTTTAACATTTACAGGCGCATCACGCACAAGGTCCCAAGTACAATCATCTAATGTTGCTGTAGGTGATAGAATAAATGCATAAAGAGTATAGCCGTGTGGATATTCTTCAGGAGTAATAGTATGTGCATCATCTTTATAATATAAACCAGTACCGGAAAACAGAGAATGGTAACTTAGAAGGTACAAATTGTTTTTAAAATCGGGGGTGAGGGGACTGGGAGGAAAAGATTTTGATCCAACTTGTAGTTGCAGTTTGTTAACGTTAAAGTGTTGAAAATGAAATGGATTTAGTTCAGATTTTCCATTAAATGCCGAATTGGAAACAAACCCGATAACAACACCTTTAGGTACGTTACCCAGAAAAATATTATCAAGATTGTATGAATTAACGTTTGCAGGAATAGTATACGATCTTGTTTGTACTCTTGTAAGGGGATATTTTGCTGTTTCATGATTGATATTAGTATTGATTTCCATTGCCAAATGAGGTGCAACATCAATGCGACGTATATGTAGAGTAACATCTTCAAGTTTTACTTTATAAGAAGTATTTACAGGAGATAATAAACAAAAACCATCTTTACTACGATGTAATTTTATACGAAGACCTACTTTATTTACAAGTGCTCTTGGTAATCCAGCAATATCTGTATACAGACGACCATACATTTCAAACGATTTACTATTTTTAATATAATTAGCACGTTGTTGAAAACCTACATTAGCATTACCTATGGTATCAAATTGTTTAGCAGTATCTTTATACCACATACCTAATTTCAAATGTGTATCAGAAGCATCACGGGAATAATTTAATAATGTTTCAAGGTACGCACGATAAGGATAAAATCCTGATGAAGAAGTAATTAATTTATCATTTAATGAAATGTCAATTTGACTAAATAATGAATGTAGGAAATTATTTGTTGGTGCTACAACATCAGTGTCAGCTAATGGTGTATCATCAGGTTTTGTAATTTTACAACGTACGTAAAGATAAAGATATGCAGTATGAATAAATTCTCCTGTTTCACCGGGAATAAAAAATTCAATAGGTCCATCAGAACTTAATGTTGAAATTGGACGGTATTCAGCATTAAAGCAAGATTCAATTGCAGTTTGTGTCATTGGAGTACTAAATAAATCGAAATCATTGGTACAACATTCCACACTGTTTGAATTAAGTAGTGCCATTATGAAAATATATCTGTAACACGACTTATTTTTCTTTTTACTTTTCTTTTGCTTTTGCTTTTGCTTTTGTTTGTATGCTTACGTTTAGTTGGAGGTCCAAACCGAACAATTGCCGGAGCTTTACGCTTGCGTGGCCGTCTCTTACCACTTCCAGTTAATAACTGACCAACTTTGTTAACAGCTTTTGTCTTTAATGTTTCACCAGCTTCTTTTACACGCGCACGAACAGATTGTTTAAATGGTTTATCTTCTAATACATCACCCGCTACTTGTATTCCCGTTTGTAATGCTTGTCGACCTAAAGTTTTTGCACCCTGTTTAAGAAATGGTAATGCAAAACGAAATAATCCTTGGAAGAAACTACCTATACCATGTCCCCGTTGATATACAGGTCCTGAAAAGTATGGGATACCATGTCCGTAATGCCGTCTAAATTTCATGTTTAAAATATAATTAATTAATTACTTTTTATTAGGAGAGCGCTTAAAATGAAGTGTAACACTTAGTGTCCCAGAACGAAATGGCAAATTTCGTCCTGCATGGTCTTTTAATAGTATTTCAATACTGTTAAATGAAAACTTTGCAAGTGGTAGATAATGAATATCTTGAAATGTTAATGTTTTTACTTTACCGTATTTTACATTTGATGTTGTTGCAATACGTAATAAAGGTGCTTTTGTATCACCTAAAAACTGATATTGTATGATATCAGTATAAATAAAAATTTGATGAGGATATCCAATATCAACATACGGTTGTTTAAATCCACGTTTATACAAAACAAGATCTTTATGTTGACGAAGTCCTAATTGCATTGCTAATGTTGCTGATAATAAGGCATATTCAACACGATCACTACAATCTACTTGTACAATATTTGATAAAGAAAATTTTATATCTTTTGATATTTTATTTAATTCATCAATAATATGATGTGCAGAGTGATAATATCCACTTACAATTTTACCTTTTTGTGCTTCTTCATTTTTTATTTTATACCACATAACATTTTCTCCATCGTTAACATTATAACATGTTAAAGGAACATGTAATTCACTTAATCCTACATGCCAATCGGTTTCTGATAATTGAATATTATTTTTTAGTTGATTAATAAAATGTGTTGGACTATTTGTAGGATATACATCAGTACTTGCGTTTGATACAAGTGTAATGTAAAAACTATCATCAATACTTTCAGAAATCATTTTCGTTTAAAGTGAAGTGTTAAGTTTGAAGTTCCAAATTGAAATGGCAATTTTAAACCGTGCTCATCTTTTAAGTTTACTTCAATCGTGTTAAAATAAGATTTTACAACTTTAACATATTGTGGTGTGTGAAATAGAAAACATTTTACATCTCCGTGCTCAATATTATAAGCACTAACTTTACGAAGTACTGGTCCAATATTTTCTTGTTGTTTTACAATATCAACACAAACATTAAAAACGTTTGGTATATTATATTCTAAATTGCATGGAAATTTTGCACGTGTTACGCTTGGAATATCTTCATTAACTGGTTTTACAAAAACAGCATCTGTAAACTCTGTTGTATTTTCATTTATAAATCCCAGTAAATGTTGCAATCCGCGTGTCATTCCAATAACACAAAAATCTTTTAATTTTAAAGAATGTCTAATTCCAACTTGATTTTTATTTTTATAATATTTTAACATGCGTAATTCTTCAGGAATCATTTCTAAAATGGATGTAATAGAAGTATAGTATCCTGGTGTAATATCAACATGTACAATTTCAAGTTCATCATTAACGATGGTTTCAATTACAATTTTTTCATTTTTACCTACATTATAAAAACTAAAAGGAACATTAAGTTGTGTTAATGCAACATACCATTCTCCTTCACTTAAGTGAATAGGTTGTGCTAACTTTACTATAAATGAAGAAGTTGTATTATCAGTAAAAATTTCACTACTAGCATTTGAAGGAAGAGTAACATAGAAATCATGTTCTATCATTGAACTCATTTTGAAGACTGAACAGAATTTGTTTTAATCCATGAATTCATACTTGATGGATATCCCAACCACTTTACATACATCATATCTTTTTTTCGTTTTAGTACTTTTTCAATTAAAAATGTTTTGTTTGAATTTACATTTACTTTTTGTAATTCTTCTGTGTAAAATATTCCTTTAATTTCCTCATCATTCCAATCTTTTAATTTATATGTAATAGGATTTGTCGGAATACATTTATCAATAATAAAAATTTCTTGTGACCATTTTGGTAAATATCCCTTTTCTAATTTATGTTTATATTTACTAACACGCACATAATCACCAGGGTGAAATTTACATGTTAATTTGTTTTTATTCGTTTTATCACCGTACAACGTATTCAAAACTTGATCAACATTAGAGTAATTTACATTTGCCGGTGCCATTTTAATACTACTATGATACGAATGATTATAATTTTTTACAAATTGATCTAAGACATCTATATAACGGTATGTATTTTTAGCCGTAAAATAACGATATAATTTTTCTTTTAATGTCCTTATAAAGCGTTCAGCTAATGCACATTTAATTTCTGAATGTACACTATAATGATTAATTTCATATTCTTTAAATAAACGTTTTACATGTTGATTATAAAATTCTGTACCTAAATCCGTTTGTACATTAAACACGGGTAGTTTAAAATTTTTTAAAATTTTTTTGATTGCTTTTGCCATTTCAGGACCTGTTTTTGTTTTTAAGGGAACACAATACGCATACCGTGAAAAAATATCGATACAACATAATATATACTTATAATTTTTGTTATACTTTGCAATATTTTGCATATCTGCTAAATCCATTTGTAATGTTTCATTTGGTGCACTAACATAATATTGTTTACGTTCAAATACTTTACGTGCTGGTGCATGTAATGTATATGCATCTTGAGATGCTAACCAATTTTTAATTTTCTTTTTTGATAATTTTGTTTTTGTTTGTAATGTTTTAATACTTGATAAAGAAGCAGGATTTGTATAATCATAATATAATTTTGACAATTTTCCCATTTTTTATTTACATTTTATATTTTTTCCAGTTTTTAAAAATATTTGTTACTAGTGTTGGACTTTGTGATTTTTTAACTTTGCTATGTGATTTCACTATAGGACTAGAAATAAATTCACGTGGTACATTAAGATCATCCAATAAATTTTTAAACTCGTGAATGCCTATCGGATTTCTTGAATATTTTCGTGTACGAACAACATCATTTATTAAATCAATAATATTAGAACCTGGTATTATTTTCCCTTGAATACGTACTGTTCCTGATTGATCCCAATGAATTTTATCAGAACTTGTTAACTGTTTTAATAATAGATCTGTTTTCCTTCGTTGTGTTTTTGGTACTGATTGTAAAATGTTTGATACAAAGGGTAAAATAGAATTATTTTTTTCTTCTTCTTGAGATAATAATGAAGATGATGTTTGAGGAACATCTTTTTCAATAATAGGTAATGTAATTGGATTTTGTGAAACTGATGAAGTATAATTTAAATATTGTTGTAATGCTTGCTGATACAATTTCCATTTTTCTTCAATACTAAGATTACGACGTTGTAAAATACTATTCATTTCTTCATCTAAACGCGATTGATGTGAATCTATTGATTTTATATTGGCATGCATTTGTTGCATTGCATTTTCAGGCACTAATATCATTTTACGAAATTCCGACATACTTATCTTCCAAACAAACTACTTGCTACTGCACCAAGTAATGGTCCTAAAAGTAATGGTAAAAATGCCCCACCTTTTTGCAATAAAATTTTCTTTTTCTTATTAAGTGCTGTACGTTGTGCAGATAAAGCACGCAAGATCTTTTTATGTCTACGTAAACGTTGCTTCTGACGCGAATTCAACGGAATGTTTCCTTTTATTGTGTTTTTAGCAACTTGTGAAATAGTACGTATTAAATCACCAGATGCATGTCGTATAATTTGTTTTCGCTTTGCGCTTTTGCATTTGCACAAAGCACGGAGAGTATCAAAGTGTTGTTTCACCTTCAACATCTTGAACTAAACTAAACGTAAATGACTGAATTACTGTCTTTTACATTTGCATATACATGCAGTGTTTCATTAGGAAAAATATTTGTACGTAATCGTAATGCATCATTTGTTTTTTGAGTTAAGTCAAATAACAAATAAGTGTGAGGTTCACGTGTTACATCTTCGAACACATTCACAACTTGTTTACTATATCGTGGCATAATTTGTCTTGCTAAATATTGTATTTGTAATTTATCACGAGGATTTTTAAATACTATAATATAATGTGCATTTAAACTTATATCACGAGCATGTTTTCCTTTTGGAAATAAATTTTGAACAATAAATATTACTGTTAATTTTTTATGATGTGCATATTTTGTAAATAAGTTTGCAACATCACCATTGGTTTCAGACATTAAGTCATCTAATATTAATAATGAATTTTCTTGTATTTCAAAATTATTCATATCTGGAATTCCTTCTATAAATCGAATTTTTGAACTTGCATCTAAATTTGGTATGACTGCACCATAACACCAAACAATTTCATTAAATTTCATAGTAAACATTTGATCACGTTCATTTAATAATCGATTTACAAAACATGTTTTACCCGCACGTGAAGGACCAGCAATTAAAATGGTTGATGGATGTTGAAACTTTAACATCTTGTATTAAACTGAATGCATACAATAGATACTTTACTTTATATACACTCATTCACACACTCACTCACTCACACAATTAACAACATAAATTAAAAATAAATCAAAAATAAACTATACAATAAATATTAAAGCTTGAAATGACTAGAATATGAATGAATGACTAGAATAAATGAATGATTAGAATGAAATGTATACTTTGGTTTACAATTTATAAGTTTGCTCAGCAAACGATGGAATAAATAAATAAATAAATAGTCATACTCTACTAATGATTTGTTAAAAAAAATAAATAAATAAATAAATAAATAAATAAAAACAATCACTTATAAGCCAAGCTAAAATTATCATGATACATATCCATGAGGTAAACTTTTTGTCTTTGGTATTGGTTCGTCACTTTGTGTATCGTCAATACGTTTACGTTTTTTGTTTACCTCTTGGTGTGTTTTTGTCTCTTTACGTGAAAAGATAGTGAAGCCCTGTTTCCGCACAATGCTATTTGGATTTTCTATAATTGTACAATTAATATTTCCTGTCACTAATCCATAGAAACTCTCAAAGTTTATTCTTTGAGAGGTCCTATCATTTAGTGTAATTCCCCTAATTTTGAAAATATTCCGAAATTCCCCTGCGGCATTTTTAAGCCGCATACTATAATTTTTTGGCCCTAAGCCTATAAACGTTACAAACTCCCACCCTTCTTCAATTTCATCAGTAAGATCACCCAAATAGCTTCCAAGCTTTAACGGAGGTTCCCTATCTTTTTTACACGTAAACATAATACTGTCTGTGTCACAATAAATTATGTCTTCAGGTCCTACAGTCACAAGTAAATCATATAATTGTAGCCTGGCCCATGAAGTAATAAAACCGGCAAGGACAACATTGGAAAATTGCAGAGGTACATTTTCGGTTTCCAAGTCTTTATATGTTAGAATAAGATGTTCATCACCAACTGGAATAACACTATGAACCTCATATCTCGGTGTAGCAAGGTACCTATGGAACTCTGCCCCACTATCAATAATTACACACTGTGTCATATCTGTGCGCTGTCCCCATTTTCCGTATAAGGAATTGAGGTACAACTTCGCGCATTGTCTAAGTCCAGGGTTCGTCCTAATATTATCTTTATTTAATTTTATGCCTTCGTGAGCATAGTAATCGTCAATATATTTATCTTTGTCTTCTTCAGTTTTACACCAAGCAGGATAGCCTGAAGCTTCCTGCTTCATCTGAAGAAACGTATTCACATAGTCCCGGAATAAACTAGGTGAATTCCGATCTTCAGAACCCATGAGTTCAAATTCCCATATTTCATAAATTTTGACGATTTTATATCCGTTTTCAAGAGCACGGTGAAGCTCTGGTGTACAAAAAGTTCCAGTTAATGCGCGTTCAGTATCACTATGTGTGCAATTATCAATAGTTTCTCCTTCCATACATAGCCTACAAAGTCCAAATATTAATCGGCTTTGTGCTACATACGGCAAGATGGGAAAAAAGAGTTGTTTAGGAGCCAATACAGTACATTTTACAATCCCATGAATTTTTCCCACATCTGGGAAAACCGGCCCCTTATGCATCTTAGGTGCCCCCACCGGAAGAGGTTTCCTTGCCATGACGTAGGGGTATAACGATGTAATATCATAATAAAGAATGGATTCATCGTCCGCACAATTCACATAAGAACGAAATACTTCAGTACGGCCTCCGTTGTAGCAACTCTTAGGAATAAGAAAGTCGGCAGTAGTATCACAATGTTCTTTAAGGAACTTTTGTAAATCTACATCTGTGCGTACTTTATTATCCCAAGAGCACTCCCATATTTCATACAAATTCATTTTTAGAATTTCTGTGAAATATTTTCGCCGGATTTCCGTATGTTCGTACCTTTTTTCAAATGTGTTGTACGGACCATGTGCATTATCTATTATGGCATTACGGTTATTTGGAAAACACGTTTTACAGGCATGCCAGTAGCATCCCATAAATTCGAACACGGCATTAAGCTCTGCATTGTATCCGTCAACATTATACCTTCCAAAAGATTGTTCTCCGTTTCGTCCAGCATGCTGGATTTCTATACCCATTTGGTGTTCCATATACTTTAGCCATTTCATTGCTTTTTCACTGGTTTTTGTTTTATAATGGTACCCCAAAGGTGGTATAACAGAAATACGTTCTTCTGGAAGATATGATGTACGATATGTTTGCATGGCTAAACTTGCAATCGTAGACGATACTAGAAAACATTGTAATCCACCCGTTTTCTCTTCTATAATATTACTAAATTTAATAACAGCTTCTGTGAGAATTCTCACATCATTTTCACAATACTCCAGCATTTCCTTTTGCAAATTAAATTGCTCTCCCAATTGCACCTGTTCTTGGTGCCATCCCTCCAACCGCTTTCTTTCTTCACCAGTTCGCGATTCAGGATCATAGTACTCTATTCCGGGATATGGTCCTACATAATTTTGGTTCTCTACTGTGTTAAACAAGTATGGGAAATCTCCCTTCTTTAAATTTTCTGAAAGGCCTAACGTTTTAGGTAATTTTGATAATTTTACACCAACAAACAAATAACTATCTCTAAAAATAATTTTATTATGAATAGAAATACTAAAAATCTTTTGACCCTGAATTAAAGTTTTTGGAATGATATGCTGGGACTCAATGAGAGATCTCAAACAGAAAATGCTATCAAAACGACTACCATTATGACTTATGACACATACTTTACTAAATTGGGGTCTATCTAATAAAATATGTGTAATAAATTCATCAATGGTTTTAAAAGAAAACGAGCGGTTACCGTTTTCATCACCACATGTACTGCAGGCTTCATCAATGCCGTTATTCATACATTTATGACATACATGTCTAACGCATACCAAGCAAACAACGTGTTCCCGCTCCCCACGCTCATTTTCCGGTTTGAGCATGGTTTCTACGTCAAAGACAATATAAAGAAACCTCTTAATATGAGTAGGTTTTACTTTCTTCACATAACATGAGTGACCTTCCTGTACATGTTCACGACACGTACTGCAAAAGTATTCACCACATGTATGATCAGATTTACGTCTTCTTAAATCATAGAGTGCATTACAGTTGATGCAAACTTTCACATATTCACACACATTCTTGCCAATTTTATTACCTTTTAAGTGATTGTCGAAACATTCACCCCTAGTAAAATATCTATTGCATGAATTGCATTTCATTTTATACATCGTAACATCAAGTTTATGCATATGTTCGCAAGATGAACACATTAACTCACACTTATGAAAACGATTCAAACCATTAAAACCCTTTAAACAATGCAAGCAGTACTTTTCTTTTCTTAAAAATGACGTTATAGTACGAATAGGACGAAAATGTCCAATACTTCCCCTTTCATTGTAATAAATATAAATGGGTTTTGCATCTTGTAACTCTGGTCTTTGTACTTCTGTTTTCGGATAACGTACTCTAAATTCACGTTTGCTTTCGGGTACTTTTTCATAAATAATAATTTGATAGTTTGGAGTTAAATGTTTCTGAAACAATTCTACGTCATTCAAATCGCAACCATCTTTAACGCTAACACCTGCCTCAGTACAAAGCTTAATAGCTCTACCTTTTAATGTATCTCGAGTTGGATCTGTTAAATGAGTCAAATTTCCACGTGTTTCGGTATGCTTTGCTATACCCCAAGCAATACTTTTAGGTAAACAAAGTTTGGCATTATCGGTTCCCGGAAGCTCAACCAAATGTTGTACTAAAAATTCATTTAACGGCAAATATTTGTTTAGTGTGGAATTATTATCTCGTGTTCTTCCAGCACCAAACATCGAATTTACTATATGAAATCGAAACAGGACATGATTACCTAAAAGGAAGTCTTCATTACTATTTAACACTCTAGTAATGGAAGCTAAAACGGACTTGGCAGAAATATCTTTGCGGCGTCTCCATGGAACATACACTGCTTTCTTATCCTTACTATTGGAGGAATCAATGTACATTCCAACAAAATCGTTAGGTCTCGCATTGTTTAGTACATTATCCAATGCAAAGTTCATTAGGTTTTCAATATAGGCCGCAGGATTTCTAATTTCTTCATTTCCCATTGGCCTTACCGCAATTTCATGTCCCACCAAGTTAAACTTAGTGAAACTTTTTCTGCTTTCATGTACTACTTCGAAATTACCTTCCCCTGTATTTTGAACATCTGTATGTCCGCTACGTTCACTTGGAGAAACGTAACCGGAAGTACTAGGTTGTGGAGAGCCCATTCCGTAACCACGAGTATCCCGTGAACATTGTACACTTGATACCTGTACTTCATTATTTACAACATCCACAGGATTTTGTCCGTTTTCACATAACTCGTTTAATAAAGCCTCCACATAATCAGATGTTCCAAACTCATCGGAATTTACTAAAACTGCGGAATTTTGATTTGTTTGTGTACCATCTGCTGCTTCATTTTGTATTTGTTCATTAATAATTTCATCAATTAAATTAAAATCATCTTCTTGAAGTATGTTTTCCAAGGGTTGACTTTCTTGGTGGACCGAGGTTACGGAATTTTCAACAGATGGCGACACATTATTATGAACCAAAATAAAACGCGATCCATAATTACAAAATTCGGCTACCTCTGCTGCATTTATCCTATCACCTTGTGCAGAATTAAAATAATTAAAATGAATGAATTTATCATGTGCCCACTGGTACATGATTTGCTCACGAAAAAATCCGTGTACAAATAACTCAACAATGTCAGCACTAGACATTGCATATTGCAATATAAGTGCTTGATTATCATAATAAAAATTAAAAAGAGCTGATAACAAGGTATCATACCTTTCACTGCCACGAAATCCCTGGCGTTGCTTATCCATAATACGCCACCAGGTCTCCAACACGCGCTCCTTTGTATTCAGACCTTCTATAACAGCAGACAGGTAAATTTCGTCAATTTCGTTAAACTCGTTTACGTATGATGCACCGAGAAATTCCATCTGTAAAATATTAAAACAAAAATTAGTTTACATTAAAATAAATACAACAATATATAAAAATATAGTGTTATTCAGTTAACAATATTATTTAGTTTTCTTCTAAGCAGCTCTACTTATTTTTTCTGTTGATCATCATTAAAATTCTGCAAGAACTTCATTGTTAAAATAGAGTGTGATCATTTTAAAATTCAGCAAAAAGTTCGTTCTTAAAATGCAGTGTAAACATTTTTAAAATTCTGCAAGAACTTTGTTCATAAAATACAATGTAATCGTATTAAAAACATGTTTTGTACAGTGGTAAAACAAATTTCGTTTGTTTTAAATAAAATATTATTGTAAATATTTAACAGTTTACAATTTTTAAAAATAATACTTTATATACAAATATTTAATCAAAGTATAAAAACATAATCATTCAAATATGTATAGTATGTAAATATACTTACGATGATCTTCTATGTAAATCTGTTGTGTATTCTAAACTTGATAAAAATCAGGATTTCTTCCTTACTTCCTTTCTTCTTCTTTTGTTTTTTTCTTCTTATCTTGTTTTGAATTTCAACAACTGCAACAATACAGTTAATATTACTACTCTTTTGTAAATATAATATTTTAATATTTCTTTTATTATATGTTTCTATGAATTTATTCACTAAGTAAATATTGTGTTGAAGGTACGGTTACCAGCATACATATGATAATATTTCCTTTGCAACGGGGGTATATATACACAATGTCTAACAAAAACAATAAAACCAGTTTAAACCTGTTTAAACACCTGCAGCAAAGCAAACAAAAGAAATTCCTAGCACTACTAACAAAGGAATTTTTAAACCCAGTAACATAAGGTACAAATTACATCATATTGTGTAATATTACTGTTACTAAATTTAAAATATGTTAAAGCACCTGCGTACGAGATTACAAAACGAAATGTGCTTGGGTACAAGACTACAAAACGAAATGCTTTTGGGTTTGAGATTACAAAACCAAATGCTTTTGGGTACAAGACTACAAAACGTAATGCTTTTGGGTACGAGACTACAAACTGTGTTGTAGCCTATACAGGTAATAGTGTTATATTCTGTGTTAATATTATAATTATTATTTTTAACGGTAATTAAATTATATTTAATGCATAGTATACGTATACTACACATGTACGGTAAATCATAATACATTTTTATGTTTATGTTCGATTAAGTTTGTGTAATACATGTATAATCATGTACACAAATTGTATATAAACTTTCATATTCATGTTCGGTTAAGTTCGGAACCATTTGTGTGTTACATTAACCAACATGTATAAAATTGTAGATACATTTTTGTTTGTTCGGCAATGTTCGGGAAACTTCGGTTAAGTTTGTGTTAACTTGTTTAAATTTTTAATTATTAGTGTTTTAAAAATAATGTATACTAGATTAATGCATATTAAACTCCATCCGCCATGTTTGTTTCTTGAAACAACGCCACCTGTACCATAACATTCACATTAGTGTGTATAAGACTGTGCATATGTGTACATGTGCCATAGCAAGTTACCGAGTGCTGTTTGTCCGGCAATACCCCGCGCAGTTTCCGGGCGGCAATATTTTACGCGTCCCGCGTCGCGAAAACGTTTTTCCCGGCGCAAATACCGCGCGGCGCGCACCGGTCGCGGTAAAAAACGCGCGGCGCGTACCGGTTGCGGTAAAAAACGCGCAAAAAAGGTATTTATTTTAGTAATATCATTCATTTTACCTATTCATATAAAAATATATCCTTTAATAAACATATTTCCAAAGTTTGAAAAAAATCGACGCCATATTGTTTATGTAAATTCATTAAATTTTTATTTTCAATTTACAATGTTGTAAGCTGTATAGTAATGTTCATTAGGTCCTAACGATTAAGAAAATACCTTTCTTTTGTTTGTACGACCAATAGTTTGCTCAAAAAAGCGAAAAAATAAAAAACTATACTTTTGAAACACCCTGTATATAAATCGAAAAAATAAAAAGTGTTCAAATGTATCATGTAGGGTGTCTTTCTATATAGATTTTGACCTGATAAATCGATTTCTGTTGTCCATTTTCACCTACGATGAACCGTTTAGGATTTATGATCATTTAAAGTTATTTTAAAGTTACAGTGTTCTAATCTGTATAGTAGTGTTCCTTAGGTTCTAACAATTAAGAAAATACTTTTCTTTTGTTTCTACGACCAATACTTTGTCCAAAAAAGCGAAAAAATAAAAAACTATACTTTTGAAACACACTGTATAAAATCAAAAAAAATTAAAATTGTTCAAATGTATCATGTAGGGTGTCTTTCTATATAGATTTTGACCTGATAAATCGATTTCTGTTGTCCATTTTCACCTACGATGAACCGTTTAGGATTTATGATCATTTAAAGTTATTTTAAAGTTACAGTGTTCTAATCTGTATAGTAGTGTTCCTTAGGTTCTAACAATTAAGAAAATACTTTTCTTTTGTTTCTACGACCAATACTTTGCTCAAAAAAGCGAAAAAATAAAAAACTATACTTTTGAAACACCCTGTATATAAATCGAAAAAATAAAAAGTGTTCAAATGTATCATGTAGGGTGTCTTTCTATATAGATTTTGACCTGATAAATCGATTTCCGTTGTTCATTTTGGCCTACGATGAACCGTTTAGGATTTATGTTCATTTAAAGTTATTTTAAAGTTACAGTGTTCTAATCTGTATAGTAGTGTTCCTTAGGGTCTAACAATTGAGAAAATACCTTTCTTTACTTTCTACGACCAATAGTTTGGCCAAAAAAGCGAAAAAATAAAAAACTATACTTTTGGAACACACTGTATATAAATTTCAAAAAAATAAAAATTGTTCAAATGTATCATGTAGGGTGTCTTTCTATATAGATTTTGACCTGATAAATCGATATCTGTTGTCCATTTTCACCTACGATGAACCGTTTAGGATTTATGTTCATTTAAAGTTATTTTAAAGTTACAGTGTTCTAATCTGTATAGTAGTGTTCCTTAGGTCCTAACAATTAAGAAAATACTTTTCTTTTGTTTCTACGACCAATACTTTGTCCAAAAAAGCGAAAAAATAAAAAACTATACTTTTGAAACACACTGTATAAAATCAAAAAAATTAAAATTGTTCAAATGTATCATGTAGGGTGTCTTTCTATATAGATTTTGACCTGATAAATCGATTTCTGTTGTCCATTTTCACCTATGGTGAATAGTTTAGGAGCTACGAACATTTAAAATTATTTTAAAGTTACATTGTTCTAATCTGTATACTAGTGTTCCTTAGGTCCTAACGATTAAGAAAATACCTTTCTTTTCTTTCTATGACCAATAGTTGGCCGTCAAAAGCCAAAAATGTAATGTTAGAGCCCTACATACCCACCCGCCACTGTTAGCCCCCACAAAAAATTGTTCAATTTTATCGTGTAAGGTGTCTTTCTATATAAATTTTGACCTAACAAATCGATTTCTGTAATCCGTTTTATCATATAATCAATCGTTTACGATTTATAAACATTTAAAGTTATTATACGGAAAAAAATCTTAGTCTTTTTGCATCAACGCCATCTATATACCAACACATGTCAGTAGCATACATGCTTTTGTGCGGTTAACATGAATCCGTATCGGTCTCGTCTTATTTGTAGAACCGGCATTCCCTCATACGTTTACCGACAAATTCATTTTGTCGTTTCCCGTCTTTTTTTTCCCGCCATATTTTAGTGCTTCGTATATGCTTC
The DNA here is from genome assembly GCF_964235325.1 of Thermobia domestica. Taxonomy (NCBI): domain Eukaryota; kingdom Metazoa; phylum Arthropoda; class Insecta; order Zygentoma; family Lepismatidae; genus Thermobia; species Thermobia domestica. Next base: position 221,247,837 of record NC_137464.1, read on the forward strand.
AAACATTGAAGAGGATAACATTCTGTGTTACGTAAGTATCAAGATTTTATCATTTCTATACTTCACATGTTCTTTCCCATAGGCATATCTGATAAATCCATTTCTATTATTTCAATTGACACATATATTTTTAAAGAAAAAAATAGTCACTTAGAATTTCAATAAACCGCACGCATATACGCCACTGATATCAGCAAATAAATTATTTATTTTCGTTTATTTGGTATTCCGTTTCTCATGGCTTACACAAACTTACAGTTTCTGTGTTCAAAATCAAACTTTCTCCGTTCCTTTTAAACACCGTAAATTCCATTCCATTCAACTAGGAATAAAAAAAAAAGGGCCTGAGGCAGCATTCAGGTTATCCTCACCCCTCTCACACACACCAATACATGTATGTGTGGTTCCTGCATTTTTTCTCTGTTTCTCTCCCTCTCTTGCTGTTTTGTCAAACTACAAACATATTCTCCCCCGCCCCTCTCTTCTCCTCTCACGCACACTAACGCATTTATGTGTGTTTCCCGCATCTATCGTTCGCGCTCTTTCCTTCCTCCTCCCTACCGGCACACCAATACATGCATGCTTCCCGCATTCTATGTATCTCTATCTCTCTCTCACACGCACACTAACGCATTTATGTGTGTTTCCCGCATCTATCGTTCGCGCTCTTTCCTTCCTCCCGCCCCGCAACACCGAGCACTTCGGTCCCCACCTTGCACTCAGCGTTTATGTATGCTTCCCTCTCTCGCTCTCTTATGTTAGAAAACAATCTGTCCACGATATGCTTCTTGGTGTTTTAAATCCCCTCATAAAAACCATTCAGGAAATGCGCAGCATTTCTGGTTTGCATATTTCAATCTTAAATTTGCCGTAACAACGGTTCTATCTGACATTTGTCCAATAAATAAAAACAAACACAAGTCATTTTAATTCGTGTAAATACATTTAAAATCCAAGTTCAATATTTATATAAATGGTAAATTTTAACTTACTTTTTTCCTTCCAGTAATTCCAAAATTATTCTCCAAACAACACACTCACAGAAAAAATACACAAACCAAGTTTCCACAACGCCCAAAAGCACACTATATAATCTGCTCTCATTTCAAACTTCGTTATATATATATATTCGTTAACCTGGGTGGTTCCAGCGTTCACACACACCCTTCCAATTTTCACAAAAAACAAGTACAAAGCTATTCTTTAAAGTTAACAAGAATCTTTTACAGAAAAAGGGCTTCTTCTTTCTTTCTTTTTTATTCTATCAGGGCATGCTAAATGAAACATTTTTCTGTCTAACAAGTCACAAAAATCTTTTTTTCTTTTCTAAAAAGAGTAACGTTCAACTCAAAATTACACGGAGTCTCATCCCTCAACAATAAATGTCACATACGTTTTTCTCAAATAACTTTCTACATCCTAACAACTTAAAAGATCTTTTTTTCTTTCTTTCTTTTCTAAAAAGAGTTAGACATACAGGTGTGTCCCAACCAACATGACATTTTCTCATCCACACACACACACACACAAAAAAAAAGTTTCGCTTTCTATTGTAGTAATTTTAACTATTCCCACGTTAATTTAAATTGGTCCTTTGCTCAAAAGGACACTACACTTTCCCTATGCAATCTTGTGCCATGTCTCTCAGTATGGGGTAATGTAACAACTCTCACAAAGTGACATGTGACATTTTCAAGGTATTTCTTACATTCTCTCTCCTTCAGTATACTCATTGCTATTTCTCCATAGGGTGCATGTTACAGTGCCCCCAATTAACCAATGTCCAGAGCACAGTACACCCCCACCACCTCCAAAAAACCTGGAACACACACATACAAGCAGGTGTCTCCTATTTCTTTCTTTTCCATGCAGTAGAAATTACAGGCCCCCAATTAAGCAATGTCCAGAGCATAGTTCGCCCTCCTCCTCCAAAAAACTGGACCACCCAAAATTACAGTACACCTGTGTATATGTTTCTTTCTTTCTTTAGTACACATCAAAGAATTCTCTCCCTACTCATGCCATTCTTAGGTTACATGACTTTCTCACGTCCTGCTGTTACACTATTTTCTGGCTTCCAACAGTTAAACTTTCTCATACAATATATTCTTTTCTTTTAATGACACAATGTTCAAATTGTAACAGTGTTACAAAAAGCTTGTCAATTTCAAATTCTATCCTTTTCTTTCATGTTTCTCATGTTTCTCCGCCTTCCAACAGTTAAAGTATTGTGCAACATCCATATCTCACATTAAATTGACACTTTCCTACTTCCTTAATTGACACAATGATGGAATTACGAGACAGCTTGAAAAGAAGCATCTGGTACGATTACAATGGTGTTTGTCGGCTAATTATTGAAGAAAGACCTCACACGAAGGTTACATTTAGCAATACGACTACTTACTTCTCTACCCTCAAAGTATTTACATCAGTTACACTTTTGAAAATAACCAGTAATATATACATTTTCATTTAGTTGGTCTAGACACATTTTCACATTTCGATTTTCTAGATAACACTTTTACATTATTTGTTTCAAAACACTCTGTATAATATTTTTACATACTTTCATGTGGATGTGATAAGTAATTAAAGCTCATCTGCACTCTTACTGTGACAATCTTACATGTTCTATTGGATTTTCAGTTCTTTAAAAGTAAATGAGATGTTATTTCAATAAATTGAAGAATTACAGATAAAACTTTAGAGTGCATGACAACTGAAGAAAGAAACAAACATACAATTTAATTAGAGTGTTCACAGGCACATACCACAGCTACGCACATGATACTGTTCCTTGGATTTTATCCGCTTGGATTTTGTCCGCCTTGCCAGAATTTAGCTTGGATTTTGTCCTCTTGGATTTTGTCCCCTTGGATTTTGTCCGCGCCCCCTAGGTAGCTACGTCTTTTTTATTCGTTAGCTCATTGATTTATGTGGAGCATTATTTTCAAAGTTCGATACTGAATTCTCTCTCTCTCTCTCTCTCTCTCTCTCTCTCTCTCTATATATATATATATATATATATATATATATATATATATATATATATATATATATATATATATATATATATATAAATTTGTGAATTTTTTTAAGTTTGAGCCCTCCATTCGAAAGAGCATCAAAAGCTATCTGAGAAAGCGATAAAAGTTTTTGCGTCACTTTCACCGTTCGCAAAATATTGGCCCAAAAAAGTTCCGATTTCGGGAGATTTAAGGAGCCATATTTCGGGAACCGTAAGTCATAGAGAGATGATATTCTACTAATTTTTCAATTTTGAGCCCTCCATTTTCAGCACGTGTCTTCGTAAAACAACATATCGTAGAAGTTAAACAGAACTCTTAAAAGAAAACATGTGGAAAATTTAATACTGAAGGAAATTATAAATGGATAGCTATATTACAAGAATTGTTTAATGAGTATAGTAATGAAGTACATAGAACTATTGGTATAAAGTCTGTAGAAGTTGATAAGAAAAATTAATTCTTTTTAAGTTCGATCTGGCAATGCTCTTGGAACACCCTCAACTAGTTTTTCCTGATTTATTTCAAATTACGTGGAATTTTAATGATATGACTCTACTAGTGTCTTCTTCAACCCTAGTTAAATGTTCCATTTTTTCCAATATAAATTTTCATAATAAACGGCTCGAGGAAAGATCATTGTATGTTACATTGTTTAAATTTCGAATAAATTGGAAAAGAAATTTCAACATTCCCATGCAGTTCAATGCAATGTCACATCCAAACAAACTTGTGCCACCTGCAGGCCCATTTCCAAAATAAAACTACCTATATGCTCTTCTGTGGCTCCGTCCTGACCCATTCTACCTGTTAGCTCAATTTCACTGGAAGTGGCGATTATTATTGTCTTCCCCGGAGTTGCTCATATATAAATAATTAACGATCATGCCATTAGGAAAACATTCCGTAGAAAAAAAAAATCTAGGAGTAAGTACTTTTCTTTGTACCAAGTTGAGGATACTGAATCCAATGAAACCATTTTAAAACATCCATCCAAGGGGTCATAAGAAAAATAATTTCAAAGTTGGGATATTTAAAGTACCACTTATGGCAAGTAGAAGTGCCCATGCTTGGATACAATTTTAATTGCCATTTTAGTATTACTTTGAGGATGCTGAATCTAATGAAATTATTTTTAAACATATCCGTTCATTGGGTCACGTATAAGTGACTACTTTTTTTACAATCCTTAGTCACTGAACTGGTTTAAAATATATTTATTGATTTTTCCCCTTCCACCTCAGGAAAATTTTAATATCGAGTTTGTAATCATGAATCTACTTTTGGGCACCTCTAAATAAAGTATCAGGATAAAAAGGAAATGTTTACAGTTTTATAAAAGGTAACATTTTTAGAACTAGGAAAACAAAATTTACACACGCTAATAATTTAAGTAATGAGCTTAAATAAACACACACACACACACACACACACACACACACATATATATATATATATATATATATATATATATATATATATATATATATATATATATATATATATAAAGTTATCTTGTGTCTGTTTTACAACTAAGTCTTTATCAGATGTGCCCATGTAAAAAGAAAAAAAATATTCAAAAGATAGTATTATCCGTGTGACAGGTATCCTGTTTATATGCAAAACCAGTGCTCCCTTTGCATTCATATAGTATACTCCACAGGATACTCTTGTTTTTCGTTCATTTCTTGTGAGTACAGCGAGGTGTTTTCTCTTGTGCTTTTCAATAAAAATAAATGCGCTATCCCTTGCCGTCGTAGCCGTACCTCCTTTGTATGAAAAGCAAGGCGAAACGGGTGCGGCTATGGTCTCAAGCCACTTTTTTCAACATCCCGCTGTTGCCGCCACTCAAAGCTACAAAGAAGTGAGGGGCTGGGATGTGGGAGGATGTTAAAAAGGGAAGGGGGGATTCCCCGCAATGTGACGTTGCTGGAGAAACTCTCACGTTCCAGGCGCTGCTTGCTCCATGGGGAGTCCCCCTTTGGTCGTTATGGAAGCTTGGAGTCACGGCCGAGTTAATTTATTCGTTGCGCCGTTGGGGGCGCTTTTCCTTGTTGTGGGGGTTGACGAGGTAGGGAGGGGGAGAGAAAGAAATGCAAAAGGACCTTCCGGCACCTCCTCACTCGAATAACCCCCGGCTTCCGCCTTGCCTTTTCAAGTGTTTCTTTTCAGTTTTTTTTCTTGGTGAGAAAGAGAAAAAAAGGTTTTAAAAAAACGGACTTCTATTCTTTGGAAGACTTACCCTCGTTTCGTGTTTCAAAATAGATTTTATCCAGCGTATTTTACTTCCAGCCGTGTGTCACCTCAAATCAAATGTTCGTAAGGTGACTTAATAAATTTGTCCCCTGCAGCTGTGAAAATTTATGTCTTCTCTTTTGTGTATACATGTATAAATACTCCCTTTTCTTCCTCACTCACATATACTAACATATATGCACCCCTCGTTCTCAGCTGACAAAAAGAAAATGAAACTAGTAAAAGTAACTACGGGCTCGAGTACACATACTTGTAACTACTTGTGCATGACAAATTGAGATAGAGGAATATATATTACAGTAACTGATTGTGAGTAAAATAAAACCTGATTTTGTTTAATTTGGGTTCTTTTATGTACTATATAATACGTAGTTTTCAAAAAAGGAAAGAAAAAGCATCAGCATGAGCATCCACTTCTTGTTTCAGAAGCTATTCACTGATACTCGTACTGGTCATATGTTTTGATTCGTGCAATTGCAAGAGAAGTTGCAAAAGAAATGAAATCCTTTAGCTTAAGGGAGACGATGATTAAATCAACAAAATGATGATGGAAGAATTGATGGAATAAGAAAGTGGGAGGAAACGGAAGTACCCCGAGAAAACTCACGAACACGATATTGTCCACCACAAATTTATTTCACTCGGGATCGAACCAGGGACCTCATGCACCAGAGGTAAGCACTCTACCACTGGGTCGCCGTGCGTTCCAAGGTTGCAAAAGAAACGGAGAAATATACACATTCGCTCACTGTAATAATGCTTATGGGTAAAGAAGTACAGGGTGCGAAAGAATCTTACTTTTTTTTAACGTAAGTGTTCGCGTTTTGGTAGGGCAGTCTTAACAATGGGGTCTCCTGCAGAGCCGACTCTACGAAGTAAACACTGGGGGGGGGGGGGTCCAGAACTTAGACTATGATAGGTATATCATGAATTTGCTATAAACTTTCAAAAATATATAAGTAATATCTTTAATTATTTTTGTCGCTAAAAAAAGAACTGGGGGCCTACCCGGGCTAGATCCACTTCTGGGCCACTGTAACTGAATTTTACATGTAACATGTAATTCTGCTCATGAAGCTCCTTCAGGCACGCACGCCGAAATTTATTTCGGGAGGAGTCTGAACCTTTTGGGGTAATCCGAATTCAATATGAGGATAAATTACGTTAAAATTTGTGAAATTACCCCTAAAATTAGACCGAATTTACAACAACAACAACAACAAGAACAACAACAAAAAAGGCTCCAGAATCCAACCCTGCCTACGTCCTTGGGCCCCCGCGTAAGTGCCCATTCATCTCATGTCGTCTGCGTTGTGGTCCCTACCCTTGAGTCCCTACTCCATTGATTTATATGGGAAATTATTTTTCTGTTTACTTTGAAACAAACTAAACTTTGATGATTTCCTTTTTTTACTGATTTCTTCTTTAGACCTAGTAAAATGATCTGAAATTTAATGATTACGACGGATGATAAAGAAAACGATTACAAAGCAAGGTTAGGAAAGTTTTATGGTATTCTCTATGACTTAACGAAATTTTATTTGTAGGTTAATAACATGTCTGTTTTTTTTTTTTTTTTTTTGCAAATTTGAAGACTTCGGGTTCTGATCATGTATACCCGAGAAGCGGACATCAGAAATGATGACTCGTGTCGAAAATTGGTCAACTGAGGAAGTGAGGGCAGTGGTGCGGTTCCTGTGGGCCAAAAGCACTATACCTGCTGACATTCATTGGCAGATTGTAGAGATGTATGGGGTGGGCTAAATGACAAAGCAATATGTAGGGAAGTGGTGTCGTGCTTTCAAAGAAAGACTGACCAATGTTGATGATGACAAACCTGAAACAGCAGTAGGCCCAGTACTTTAAGCACTGACGTTACGCTTGGAACGACTAGAGCATCCCTTCTACAGCCCTGATCTAGCTCCAATGACTTTCAGCTTTTCCCTGTTCTAAAGCAAAAATGGCTGGCTAACATTATCTGGCACGTGATTCTGTCAAAAGCGCTGCCTCATGGTGGCTACGAGAACTTGATGCGGATTTTATGCAAATGGTAAGGAAACTTTATCTGGCGTTGAGCAAAAACTGTGATTAGGCCTATATCGAGGACTATTGTTGAGTGCCCTCTATCATCGTGTGTGTTAATCTTCCAGCTATGTCTCATACATAAGCCATAATAGGCTTTGTAACCTTTATTTTTTCTTTTCGATATCCCAATTATACAGTATTTTTAAATTTCGTTAATTTTCAGAAAGTAAGATATATTTAAATAAATGTTGTGATCTTAATGATCTATACGATTGAAACGAAATTTGGAGTCACCCAGTGGTCATAATCTTAGAAATGACACCCTGGCTATTTTAAAATGATGTTTTTCCAAATTTTAGGTATGCTGAAGGTCATTGTTAAAAACAATCTTCTCCTTACCAAATTTTAAATATGTATGCTTTCTACTGATTTACCTTTTTGGTTTCTTGAAAACCGTAAAAGTGGGACAATACTGTTATATATCAAACCCATAAGAATAATTTGCAAATCTTTTTATTGCAATGATTGATTGATTGGAGTTCAATGTCCCTTATCAGTATGATTGAGTGGCATTTTAGTTCTTATCAGCATGATTGAGTGGAATTAATCATTCCTTATAAGTATGATTGAGTGGAGTTTAACGTCTCTTACCAGCACCAAAAGTATATAACATAAGAGTTACTGTTTAAAAGTGTGAAAACTTGGATCCTGTGAAAGTATCCTCAACCAGGGTCGAACACCTAGTGGGGGATACTTGCTTACAATTCAAGTTCCGAATAATGGTTCGTATCCTACTTCTTAAACAGTAACTCTTAACATACTTTTGGTGTAATAATGGACGTTAAACTCCACTCAAAGATAGTGATAAGGAAAGTTAAACCCCACTCAATCATGCTGATAATTAAACTCCAATCATTCAATCACTACATTTAAACGATTTTTGCCAAATATCCTTGAATGAGGTTGAGAAATTGGTTTGATATATAATATACAGTATTTTACGCCACTTTTACGCTTTTCAGTGGAAAGTACACATTTCGGGAAATAAGGAGAACTCGAAAATGTTATGTCTTGCATATAGCTCATAATTTTTGCATGCAAAAACGTTGAACCGGATAATACACAATTTGGGCTAAATAATGTAGTGTGTGTTTTACCGTGTTATAAATTTACTTCGTCTTCTTTACACTGTAATTCAGCATGAACTATTGTCAACGTAATGTCATCATTCCACTTGTAAAGATATTCAATCAAAAATCGGAGAGCAGATCTACGTAGAACAACTGATCCGGAAAGCGAGTAAGTTTTTTCGCGCGCTAAATGTAGTGCAAACCAAAAGTAGCCCAGAGATAATAAGTCTCACCTTAGCGAGTTAGCTAGGAGAAGGAAGCCATGCTTGATTTCGTTGTTATAACTGGTTCTATTATCATCTGCGCAAAGAAGGCATAAGCAGATATGGTGACTTTTTGCGAAATACGGATTTTTGTACTTTTAAGCTTGTTGGGGTGAGATCTATGGGCGACCAAAGTAATATAAGCTAAACGTGCTTAGTGTATCCAAAGATGATGATAAATAAAATCTGTTTCCTAGATTTTAGTCTTATTTTTCAGAACACTTTAAACTTTAATTCCTTCTGTAAAATTAGAAAATTAAACATATCTGCTTAAGCCTTTTTTGCCGGCATCTTGTTTTAGCGCTGTCGCTTCGCGTTGCGTAGTCCCTATCGGTATTGTCTTTGGTTTGGTGCGAGCTGTCCCAGGTTCGACTCTCGGTGGGGACACTCGGTCGAAAAAGTGTAAACGTTTTTTTTTAAAAGGTCAGCCATCCTGACTGTGGTTTTCTGGGTTTCGTCACTCACACGAGACTAATGTCGGGATGGTACTTAACATACAGGTCCCAAGGTGCTTCCTTTCTCCCCAATCCGTTCTTCCTTCACTTTCCTCGGATAGTGTGATATCGAGGGGTGTCATCCCTCATACGTGACAGGCTAACATGACCATATGCCAAAAGCCCAGGAACCTAATTTCTCATCTTTGTTTTAACGCTAGAGATAGACATGGATATAGGTAATTATCGGGAAAACTAACATTTCATGAACGTAAAAACTAATATTTTTAATTTAGTGAATTTAAGAAAACGAGATTTAAAAAAAAAATCTATAAATGGCGAGTAAATGGTACATTTGTTTGTTCATAATGTAATCATAAGACGTCCATAGAACGTACCACTGATTCTAAATATGAATTTTCTATGAGCACTAACCGGATATCATTGGAAATGAAAATGAAATGAAGTCTCTAGTTTAACGTCCCACAATTATGCACCGAGGCCAAGTGAATTATGATGATGATAATGAATGTGAAATGAAAAAAAGTGGAAGGAAACGGGAAAACCTCGAGAAAATCCACACAATGGTATCTATCCACCACATAACCCACTTGGCACGAGCTGAGATCGAACCAGGTACTTCACATACCAGAAGTGAGTGCTCTACAACTACAGATTTCATTGGATGTGTGGTTAAATTTTTAAAGGAAGCTTCTAGGATATCTAGTAAACTCTTGAAAGTATTCGTTAGAGCTACCTTATGAATATATGGTTAATATATACGTGTTTAGTGTAGGAGACCTGTGTTCAATTCCTGGTGGGAGATCATGTGGTTCAGATTCTATGCTAACTAGAGAAGCAATTCTCATATAGCCTCGGTGCTAAAAAAGGAACATTAAATCACAAACCAACCGACATTTGGAAGTAGCTTGGTTTTACAATACAATAGAGTTGGTTCAGCATATAAAGTGATAAAAATTTTTTCTTTATTTGCGCAAATAAACAGTACTTTCTCTGTTTCTTTTTCAGAAAGGAATTTATTAGTATAACAATGCGAAATATTGCTATAATTAAACCAACGTTACAACTTATTAAAACTGTTGTAATTACAATATAACTAGAACGTTCTAACACATAAGTATTGTACTACTATAGAACCAAATTTGTATTACGAGAGCACCACTTCATATTAGAATGCTGGAATCCAGTGCGCATATAGGGGGAAATCATATATTGCCTTTGCAATTTTGCTTAAAAAAAAACTGTGCATAGTTACGCTATATACAGCCGGGGGATATTTATTCGAGATAGAATTGTACCGCGAGTGGTTTATTTTTTGTATGTATAAATGGGATGAGGAGGAAGAGATCAGTGGAAGGGAGATAGAGGGGGAAAAGCGGGGTGAGTTGGATGATAAGAGCACAGGACGAGAGGAATGGCCAAACAGAGGGTCGCGGGGAGAAGAGGTCGAGAAGAGACCAATTGAGGTTGATACATACACAGGGATGTATTGGTTTATATCTAGTTTTGTGCTAGCTACGTTATTCTCTATGTTTAGCCCCGTGGCAGAATGCCTCTCTTCACATACACACATTTATATATATAATTTTTATGCATATGTGTGTGTGTGTGTGTGTGTAAATTTTGAAATTCTGCCTGATGAATTTTCGCATTAAATACATTCTTGAACACACACACACATACACTAATATATATATAATAACCTCCTCCGCTCTTTCAGTCCCCCTCCCTCTTAATACTTTAAAAAAAATGTAAAGAGAAATTAAACCTTGTTTGTTCAGTTCAAATACAATTTAAATTGAGTCAATCGGTTACTGTTTATTCAGCAATAAATTCATATTTCTACGCATATTCACAAAAGATACATAATATAGATATATATTTTATATTATTATTATTATTATTGTTATTATTTGTGTAAAAACAAATTTAAAAGAGAGATTGATTTCAACTGTTTTTATTTCAACATCGCAAGGGCTTTTGACCATGATTTGAGTTTTCTTTTTGTCTTGTTTTGATGTTTTGAAATATTGAATTTGTTTGTATTCGATACTGAAATGGTTTACTTGTTCTGTTTTTTTAAATTTAGACAACTATCCTTCCATGAAAAGTAATGTTTGCAGTCCAAGAACAGTATGGTAATGTTCTCAAAATAATCCTGTTCTTCAGATTAACTATGTGTTATTATTCCTTTATACATATATCGAGATTTAGTACAAAAGAAGAGTCTGAAAGTAAAGGGTATAATCGGATTTCAGTTTCTAAAAAAAGAAAGATTTTATGAGGGAAGATTGGTTGGAATTGTTTGTGGGATGAGTGTGCAAATAAATTAGAAACAAAGCCTTTTTTTTAAGCTTTGCATTTTTTACACACTTTAATACGAGGCCAATTGTGAAAGTAATTTTATCACTTAACTGGTAACAGGGTAAAAGCTAGACACCATTAACCGAGAGATATGTTTTGCGATATTTCAATATACCGTTCGATTTATCGAGTATCGAAATATCTATATAAATATTGATATTACTGATCGGTATATTGATAGTTTGATATTTCGATTTCTAGTATTTAAATACTTTTCGATACTTCTATTAAGTTTCGATACTTTATTTTCCATATCCAAATCCGAATATCGCACAGCATTACTAGCAGATATGTCTTCACTCTTCACTGCTGGCCGATTGGCTAGCACATGTGCTTTACGATTTTCTGGTTCTGAGATTGGCCTCTAGTGTGATTTTAAGTTAATTGAAGGCGCGTCTCACATAGCTTCGATGAGAGTAAACTGAAACTAGTACCAATGTCACGTGCACACCACGTGAAGTAGTTTGGTTTGTATGGCGTGATATTTTCTAAATTATTATTGAAACCGGAAGTGATAGTCATTTCTACCACTTTCGGTTTTAGTAGAGATTGATTGATCACAGAAAACTACTTATTATTATTTATTTATTATTTTGTTTAATTTGGTAGCGATCAACGTTTAAACCGGAAGTGGTTTATTTCTGCCACCCCCGGTTTGAATAGAGTTGATTTTGGGTTTAACGTCCCGTTCAGCAGCGAGGCTATATGAGACCATGGACCCATAGATTAACGTGGAATCCGAACCACACGAGCTCCCGCCGAGAACCGAACCCGAGTTTCCCACGCCAAAGGCGCGCACGCCAACCGCCCAGCCACAGAGGAGCCCGCTTTGAATAGAGTCTTACAAGAGAGGATGGTACCTGTTCTTAGAACACTAAATCCATTCGCTGCCCCTCCCCCAAAAAACACGTCTTACTATCTCGTATCGTTTTCTAAGTAGACCAATACTGAAACCGGAAGTCGTAATATATTTCTATCCGTTCCGGTTTTAGTAGAGGGCTAAGAATGGAGATGAATTGTGTTCTTGGGTCGATTAATCGATTACATAAAATCGCTTCTCGCTATCTATTACAGTTTTTGCTCTATACTGATCAACGTAAAAACCGGAAATGGTTTATTTCTCCCACTTCCGGCAGATGGATCACCTCCATCAACGATTCGGGGTTGATGATGATCCATGAACTAATTCTTGAGATATCTCTATCCTGGACGGACACACGGACAGTATAAATAAATTTAAAAAAAATAATATTAACTCTCCTCACTGATCCTCTCCTCGCTAGTTCATCTGTCTTTAGTGCACAAAGTCCCAGATTCGATCCCGAGTCAAAAGGCATCCAACAGCTCAAGTTGTAAATACCACTGTAAACTGTAGTTCTTGTTCTTCTTATATAGTCTCACTTCTCGTGAAGGACGTAAGTATAAAGAAACTAAAAGATTATTTTTGACCACCATACTCCAAGAATAGCAGTAAAGAAAAGTGAGTACTAGGCTGCCTAGAGGCCAGAAATGTCTATAAGTATATAACGATGTAAATAACGTTGTATGTCGTCATTTACTGAGAAACGGAAGGCAGGATGGGTCAGCAGTAGAGCACTTACCTCATGTGCATCGGGTTCCTGGTTCGATCCCCGACGAAGTAAGTTCGTCGTGAACAACATCGTGTCCGTGAGTTTTTTCTCGCGGTATTCCGGTTTCCTCCCACTCTCTCATTCTAGCATCATTCACTTGCTTTAATCGTCGTCTTCCTTAGCCTAAAGAGCATAACCGTGGGACGTTAAACTGAACAATTTCATTTACTTACTGAGAAAACGGCTTAACCGTTTGAAGTAAAGTTAACAGCACTGTCCTCGATCCGGATTATTGTTGTGCTATTTTGATTAAAATGTGTATCCTTAAGGAGCGGGGTCCAAATGTACGCCAAATGTCGAGTATCTCAAGAGTCGCTAAACTTAAGAAGATTAAACTCTTCATTAAAGATAAACTGACATGTGTCTCAGCATTTCCGAAAATTCCACGTCTAAGAGAGTGGGAGGGGACAATTTCTGTTCCCGATTTTGAGTGAGGAAACTGCCGAACTGTTTGAATATGAATCATGAAATAAATGAGCACTTCGTTGCGGCCGTCTTTTTTTTTTTTTTTTTAGTCATTTAATGTTGACTAAAAATACATACCCTAAGGAGAATACAATGATTGTAAATTATTTGTCATTATTAGAGTATCTCATACGAGGCTCTTTTGCATATAAACTCCCCATTAAGCGTAAGCAGTATTGCCCACTAGATGAGACGAGAAATGGGTTTCCTCGGCTCACCTTGTAAATTTTTGTGTTGAGATCTCGTCTTAGCTAGACTTTCGAATTCTTTGTCATCTAGGTTCTCGAATTCTTTGTTTTCTCGTTTCTCGAATTCTTTGTCACCATGATTCTCGAATTGTTTATCATCACGATTCTCGAATTGTTTGTCATCACGATTCTCGAATTCTTTGTCATCTCGATTCTCGAATTTTTTCTCATCTCGATTCTCGAATTTTTTCTCATCTCGATTCTCGAATTTTTTCTCATCTCGATTCTCGAATTGTTTGTCATCTCGATTCTCGAATTTTTTCTCATGTCGATTCTCGAAATTTTTCTCATCTCGATTCTCGAATTTTTTCTCATGTCGATTCTCGAATTTTTTCTCATCTCGATTCTCGAAATTTTTCTCATCTCGATTCTCGAAATTTTTCTCATCTCGATTCTCGAAATTTTTCTCATCACGATTCTTGAAATTTTTCTCATCACGATTCTCGAAATTTTTCTCATCTCGATTCTCGAAATTTTTCTCATCACGATTCTCGAAATTTTTCTCATCACGATTCTCGAAATTTTTCTCATCTCGATTTTCAAATTCTTTCTCATCTCGATTCTTAAATTCTTTCTCTTCTCGGTTCTTAAATTCCGTTTCTCTTCTCGGTTCTTAAATTCCGTTTCTCTTCTAGTTTTGTAAACTCACGGAGGAAATTTATAGTTGTTATTTTTTTTATAATTTTATTTAAAAGTTGTTAGAATTTATCCACGTCTCGAAAGCCCTACAAAGCATGTGATAAATATGATAAAATATAAGCCATATGTATTACTGTCATCTTTAAACGTTGACAAATGTTCTTCATTATGTTTGCACAATCAATTTATAACATTTATACTATAAGTTATGTAACACTGAAACAGTGTTGGAGATCTAAGACTTGGGTGTAGTATGTTGTCCACGAGATTCTAGAAATTTTTTTCTTTTCTTTTTCTTTTTTTAGTTTTGTCTAGAATATGAGACCGGACAAGACTTCTCATGTAATCTTAAAATGTAATCTCGTTTCGTGGACAACACGAACAAAAGTAATCACTTGTTTCAGCTACTCTGAAAATTCCACCCCTAAAGAAAAAAGGGGGCAATTTCCACATTTTAATTTCTATTTTTCTCTTCATAAAATCCCTATGAAAATTCCTTGAATTACAAATTCAGATTATATAGCTATAAATAATAATCATTGATTTTCAGTGTTGGAAAGTAACAACCAGAATTCCAATCTCTTTCCTAAATTAAGTAAAAGAATATTGACTTTTATTACTTTGTGGAAGAAAAAAAAGTGATCACATCTCTACTCAATATTTCTATGAATGCTATCAGTCAATATAATTGAATACATCATACAGTAGCTACATACATTTATTACGCACACACAAATGTCATATTTACAATGTATACAATAACATTTTAGCCAGGCTTACCCTCGGGGCGGCTAATTAATCAGATTAATATATATACATTTTGTGTATGGCAGGGTTTGTTTTCATTGGTAATTTTAGTTAATTGAAATCCATTGAAATCGGCAAATAGAGAGAGGATTTGCCTAATTTGAAAGCATATATTAGGATGATTTGTTTCCCTAACAACATTTCATGACATGTATTTAGAGAAGCTTCTTTTGTTTCAATACAATTCTCTTAATTTGGAATGTACACTTGCGTTCAAAAAGTGTTTCCTGCTATAATACGAGGAGGGGCCAGAAATTAAATATTCCCTTCGCTCTCCACCATTTTGGGTTTTAATTTTAGTAATTTGGATAATAATTATTATCAAACTGCTACAAATTGAGTCAAGTAGTATCTATACGAGGTTATTAATTGTAGTTAATAAGACATGCGTCTTTTTTTTTTTTTTTTTTTTTTTTGCGCAATTTATGATGGCATAATAATCGGGCACTCATATTTCTGTAATATGTGAAGTCAGATATCGGCTCATTTAAACAATTTTGTAAGTATTTTAAAAATGTATGTACCTTTCTTATAGTGTATACATTTGGGTGCCCAACAATATGAATTCGTAAAGTGCGCACTGAAATTTCTGATATAAAAAGAAAGTTTTTTTTATTTTTTATTTTTTTTTTTTTTACTTTGACGTCCCACGTTTACGCAACGAGGCTACAGCGTTTGCACATGTCCCCGGCAATGCTCGGTCCCAGTACCGACAATGTCGGAACCGGAACCGGGGCTGCTTTGCACACACATCCTGGTAATGCCGGTGCCGAGTAGTAGTTTGAGTTTGAACATGAAGGCTGAGATCACGGTATTTAATAATAATAATAATAATAGGTTCTGAAAAGGCAGCATTGCGGTCGCTTGTTTACTCAGTCCACTATCGTTCTATGGAACAAATGCCAGACTAGTCACAGAGTACATGAATACCTTTATTATGATCTATACGGTAAAGCAGCATGCAACCACAAGACTGGAAATTTTCTTGTTCTGTTTGTGCTTTTTCAGTTCTTTCTGTAGTTGTGTTTTAGTTTTTATTTACTTTAATTTTATTTACAACCTTTGTTATACTTGGGAATGCCTACTTCTTCGATTATGATGGAGATTTAAACCTTTGTTTTCTTATTATGAAGGTTATTCATGCGCTACATGCTGGGTTGCATAATTAACAGGATAAATACTGGGCAAACTATCCTAGATTCATAATTTCTTCATATCTCCATTTTGTTCATTTCAGCCACATTGATGTTTTTTTATTATTATTATTATGACTTCATATATGCTAAGACATATTCTCTATGAAAACGAATCCAACGATCCCTTTGTTTAAATCGTTTAAGTAAGTTTCGGCTGTAGAAGATAAATTAATATACATACATACATCTGTGAAACTCACTTTCCGCGTTGCCGTAGATGGATAATTCAAACAAGATCCAAATTTCTCTTACTGGTAATTTATGTAAATAGCAAGCCGCTATATTTGTGGAACCTCACAGCCATTTTGATTATTTCATTCTTCATTATATATTGGTGTTGTGGGGAAAAAGAAAATAACAGAAAAAACTGAAGTAAACAAAAAATCCAAAAACAGGAAAAGAAACAAGAATACACAACGCCTTATCACACACTCACTGTAGCTAGATTGAAGAAACCTATCAGCAAGCCGGCTCCGTCTTTACCGGCTGCGTGTGCATCCACGCATAAGAAAGCATTGCCGCCGACAAAACCGGAGCCGGAGCCGACACCGACATTGTCGGCGGCTAGGCCGACTGCATTTGCCAGACCCGGGAGTTCCACCAGCTTTTTTGCCGGGTCGGAAAGCGTGTTACCATTTGATAACATTGCCGCCGATTCCATCGCCGGCATTGTCGGAACCAGACCCGGCGTTGCCAGAGACATGTGCAAACGCTGTTAGGGAGACAGTGATGACAAGATGTATGACAATAGTGGAATGACAAGTGACATACGGGGAGAATCTCGAGAAAATCCACGCACACTGTGTTTATCCACCACAATACCGCACTTGACGAGAGCTGCGGTCAAACCAAGGACCCCACGTGCCATGAGTGAATGCTGTACCACTGACCGACCGCATCCCCAAGAAGAGTAGATTTTCAAATAGTTTATTTAATAGCATATTCTAAATTAGGTATGACCTTTTTCGAAAACTCCTGTTTTTTCGCAAGTTTCATTTTTCGTTTACCGAAAGTTTTCATTTTTAATTTTCCGAAAAATTTCGTTTTTTATGTTTTCGAAAAAAAAATTCTTTCTTCGAAAGAAAAAATTAGTTTGGAAAAATCCATTTTTGAAAAAGATATTTTCCTGAAGAAAAACATATTGCCATCCCTATTGTAGATATGACCTGGCCCACTTTCTACCCTTTTGATATTCCTGATTGTCTCTAAGTTATATTCACTAATATTTTTTTTTTTTAAAGTGGGTATAATATTAGCGAAAAGCCAACGCACTTTGAATATGGAGTCGGACTCTGATTAATCTTTACGTACGTCCTTTGTTAGCAGTGAGGCTGTACTGAACGAGACTTCAGTTTAAAATGGTATATGAATGTATTTGATGCTCTCCCAGTGGATATTAGGATCTCGTATACCAGAAGCACTCGCTCTAGCCAATAAACAGGTGGTTCCCAACCTTTCTTGACTGACAACACATTTTACTTCACACCTACTGCATTACAACACACTTCTTTGATTATTAATATGAATTATCAGTGGCGATTTCTCTATAGAATAGACAGTACAGGCTGTTCCCTCCCTTTTTTGTCTCTCTTTCTAAGCAAGATTAAAATTATACTCAAACTTGTATAGTAGGGCGGGAAAAGTGCATTCGCTACCTTATTGCAACCAAGATTCATGTCATCTGCTCTGTAAGGATTCGACGTGCAACGCATTCAGTTGCTGTTGGTGGTGACAAGAGTGTTTTCTTCCAATTGAAACCGAGGAAACACGACGAAGCAGAGGAAGATATTTGTTTAGCCTGTTCCTATCGGTGTATTGGGCATAGTGTAGGACAGCACATCATGCACTTCAGTTTATGTTATTTTAATTTGCTAAAGAAAAAGGAATTTGTTCATTTTGTATAAGTATATGTAATATTGTATCACTTTTTAAATACAAAAATTGGGAGGGCTTCAGTTTCCATTCAACTAAAGCAAACGCCAAAAATATAGGCGGGTTGCGCGCGCACCTTACAGCTCGCTGTTGTCAACTCTCCCTTGTGATGTGCCACCTCCTTCCCCTCCTGTTGCAGGAGTAAGCAGACGACAGCCGTTTACCTAGCCACAGCTCAAAGCCTGCGTTCTGCTGTAACCAATCTTCAACACGCGCGCGAAACATGAATCCTTGACAGTGACTGAGAAAGAGAAATGTAAATGTGGCAAGTGCGTAGGTTCCTAGTTGGCTGTTGCTCTCTCCACCCACTTTTTGTTGCGCGCGCAACCCGCCTATATTTTTGGCGTTTGCTTTTAGTTAAACCTGTACAAATAAGACAAGAAAACAGGTGAGCGATAAGCTGTTCAAGGTTCACGAATACGGAAATTTTACCTTGCACAGAAATGAACCAGCCAATGTATATTAGATCAAGTGAACCTCCTTTGGCCAATCGTGTGAAAGTCTTCATTCGCGAATTTTTTCAATATTCTTTGTATATAGCACACACCAGGGGTTCCAAATCTTTTCTACTTGCGCACCATTTTAATTACCACCACCGCCATAAGTCATGCGTACCACTAACAGCGGCTCTACTCCACAAGTGGTATGCGTAAGAAACCCTGGTTTATACTTATACCAAAACAATAGTGTCCCAGTTTAGCCTTTTTACATGTTGGTTTTTTGCTATTGTCGAACAAAATATTCTGGAAGAAATCTGGACGAGGGCACATTTGGCATTCGTTTGCCTCACATTGTGTAGCCTTATATTCCCTTGTTATGAATTCATTTTGTTGCTATGGACTCTCGTATTATATGGAAACACTACTCTCTTCATTTCTCATTTTCAGATTTTTTTTCATATACACAATACTTCCCTCCTCATATATGAGCTAATAGAAGGTATGAAGAGAGAGAGAGAGATAGGGGGTGCGTATATATATATATATATATATATATATATATATATATATATATATATATATATATATATATAATATTCTTCCCACTCCTAATTTAATGTTATATGACAGAACATTATTATTTACACAAACATGAGCAAGAGTAATATATATATATATATATATATATATATATATATATATATATATATATATATATATATATATATATATATATATATATATATATATATATATATAATATGAAATTGTGCGTGTGCGAATTCAGTTTTTCATCTTCACCTACCCATCACCACCATGGATGAAAACAGAGAAAGAAAGATAAAACGAGTTTTTTTATTTAAAAAAAATTCGCGTGAGCGCTATATTTCTGTATGACTGGCAGCAATGTAATTAAATAGAGTGCCTGTTGCATTGAGAAGGTAGGAACTTGTTATTATTGCCAACACTGATTTTCTTATCTTTTTTTTTTTTTCGGTCCTTTCATTTTATTTCTTTTGAATCCTCGTACCTACCTACAGACATATATATCTACCTACGTTTGTGAAAGATGGTTATATGTAGAAAGAGCTATAATGTGTGCTTGGGTGCGTGTTTTTTTTTTTTTTTTTTAATTCATGTTTCTGTAAGGTGTGCGATACTATGGTTCATTTGTAGATGTGGAAATAGATGTATTGCCTCCTACATAAATTTATTATATGTATATTGCAACAAAACGTGTTTTGTGGCGTAATTAAAACCATTGTTCATATTTCCTTCAGCAAGTAAATTAAGTAATTTAGTTTTGCTACGTATATATGTATGTGGTATATGGAGGAGGAATGGTGCTTGCCCATCACATCGGTTTTCAAAGCTATTAATCAACGAACTTAAAAAGTTTGTTACTGCATTTCTCTGTGTGTGTGTGTGTGTGTGTGAGTGTGTGTGTGTCTGTAATTTGCGAAATTCTCAATTTTGAGCAATCCATTCAATAGAGCATCAAAAAGTATGTGGAAGAAGTGATGGAATTTTTCGCGTCACTCTTACCGTTCTCGAGATATTGGCGAAAGATTTTCAATTTCTGGACAGTTAAGGAACCATATGTCCTGATCCCTAAGTCATAGTGAGATAATATTTTGTGAATTTTTGAATTTTGAACCCTCCATTTTGAGCATGTTTCTTCGTAAAACAACATATTTTAGAACATTTTAACAGAACTTTTAAACAAAACACGTGGAAAAAATTTAGTACTCAAGGAAATTATAGATAGATAGCTATATTACAAGAATTGTTTAATGGTTATAATGATAAAGTACAGTCATGTCCAAAATGAGTGTCGCATGTCTATAAATATGTTATTGTAGGCATATCGTAATTTGATGATGATTTTGCCCCGTATTTCTTATAATGTTAGTATGTGTATAATCGGCAAAGACGTGCATGTGGTAAATTTCATGTCAGAAGAGCAGTAAATATGAACAATATAACGAAAAAGACCTTTCTTGTCCATTTAGTAACATTTTGCTTTACTCATTTAATTTCCGTATTTATAATTCTTTTCCTATGAAATTTACTACAGATATACAATTCCCGATTATACACACAGTAACAGTATTAAAAGTAGGCCTACCCTCCAAAATCATTATCAAATTATATTCCCACAACAGGACAGTTATAGATATACGACGATCATTTTGGACATGACTGTACATAGAAGAATTGGTATAAAGCCTGTAGAATTTAATAAGAAAAAAATCTTTTTAAGTTCGTTGTGGCAATGCTCTCAGATTATTCTCAACTGGTTTTCTTCTTTCCTTTCGCAGCCAGAATTTCTACTTTTTCATTCATAACAAATATCAGATTTTTTACATTTTTCATAAAATAAAATAAATGATTTTTGTAGAAAAAAGAATGGTTCCTTCAAAAAAAATCATACTAAAATGTAAAAAATAAATAAAATAAAAACATTTTAAAAACACTTTCTTAGTAGCATATAATAAAATTATAATAAATAAAATAAATCATAGTAAAAAAATGAAAAGAAAAAACAATTCTGTTCCCAAAATTATTACTTTTATAAAATTTCTGCATGATTAAAAATTGAAAACGCATGGGATGAGCGCCCTTGTATACAATCACTTGATTTACATGAGAATTGAAGAATTTATAAATCGTTTGTGGTAATATATCGTACACTATCTATAGAAGTCTTCCAATCTAGATCAAACTTGGCACGGAGATTGACTTTGAGTTGCTTAGTAAATATGTAATGTATTTTCCTTTAGTTTCTAGCCCGAGTAAAAAATCTGGTAATTTTATAATGAATGAAAAAGTAGAAATTCTGGCTGCAAAAGGAAAGAAAGAAGAAAACCAGTTGAGAATGCTCGAAGAACATTGCGAGAACGAACTTACAAAGAATGTTTTTTCTTATTAACTTCTACAGTCTCTATACCAATTGTACTATGTGCTTTATCATTATATCCATTAAACAATTCTTGTAATATAGCTATCCAGTTATAATTTCCTTGAGTACTAAATTTTTTCCACATATTTTGTTTGAGTTCTGTTAAAACGTTCTACAATATGTTGTTTTAAGGGGGCGCGGTGGCTGAGTGGTAGAGCGCTCACCTCCGGTGCTTGGGGTCCCTGGTTTGATCCCAGCTCGCGCCGTGTAAACTTTGTGGTGGACAAACACCGTGCTCGTGCGTTTTCTCGGGGCTCTCCCGTTTCCTTCCACTTTTTTCATTCCACCATTTCACTCATCTCTCATCATCACAGTCTCCTTTAGCCTAACCGGCATAATCGTGGGACGTAAAACTTAGATTTCATTTTCATTTCATGTTGTTTTTTTTTTTTTTTTTTAAAAAAACATGCTCAAAATGGAGGGTTCAAAATTTAAAAAAATCAGAAAATATCTTCTCACTATGACTTACGGTTCCCGAGGTATGGCCACCGTTTACTATTGAACTATTTGGCCATCAAAGCTGTGGTTTCGACAGTTTTTTTTTTCAAACTGCTCACCAATTGCTGTTTAGGAAAAAAGAAATAAGGATAAGTACATGGAACAAACCTATCAATCTGTAAATTAAACCATATGCTATTGTAGGAGTAAAGGATAATTTTCTTTCCTAAACGAGACACTCCTTACTTGTTAAATCTTGTATTACGTATTTTTTCTATATACAAAAGCGAATGTAAATTTTTGTCTGATCGTATCATGCAATAATTACTGAGCCAAATGAAAGAATACGTGGCATATTTATCAACTTTAGGCCGTGCAAGGCAGGGCCGTGCCTTGGGGGGAGAGGGGCGTGAAGAGTGACGGCTTCTGGCGCCGAAGTAAGGGGGCGAAAAATTCGGAAGAAAAAAGGAAAAATATAGGAAATATTGCTTGGAATATATGTATGGGGGTGCCGCCGTATACTCTCGCCCTGGGCACTGACTTTCCATGGCACGGCCCTGGTCCAAGGATAATATGATATTAAAATGATTAAAATGCATGTCGTAAGGGGACAGCGGGGGATCATAATTTATGCGAAAAATCTAATCGCTCAATAACTACTGAATCAATTGAAAGAATACTTGACATAATTATCAACCTTAGACCTCCCAATGATCTTAATATATTAAACGGATTAAAATGTATGTCCTAAGGGAAAGCGGGGGGATTTATTAGTTTATGCGAAAAATTGACTGGTGACATAAATGATGAATAATAATTTACAATCCATAGTTTTCGAGATCGCTGAGATGAATAGTGACACTCTATGATGCTGTTTAAGTTATGCCCCATCGGCATGGGGTAAAGAAGTGGGGCGGGAAAAACTGACATTTTTTTAAAAAAATATCGAAAACTACCGATTTTTAGTGTCCAATCCATAGTTTTCAGGTCGCTGAGATGAATAGTGACATACTGGATGCCGTTTTATGTCCAAATTCATCCGTCATGTAAATGGGGGGGGGCATGAGCCCCCCATACGACACGAAGTACAATGAAAGTGCAATAATAAAAATCCGTAATGTAATCTCTTTTTCTACTACATGACGAATGAATTTGGACATTAAACGGCATCGAGTGTGTCACTATTCATCTCAGCGACCTGAAACAAAACCGGGCGGAAGTGGTTCGAATATATTCCATAAGCCTATTCTTCCCGTTTAAAGAAGTGGCATTTCATTTGGTTTATTTATATTTTTCGGAACCCATTCGAAACTTCTGTTACAGTAACACAGACAGACAGATACAGGCACATACGAAACGTTAAATATCGGAAGGTCTTTGGGTAACCATAGCAACCTGCTATAAGGGGGAAAAAAAAGAAGAGTAAAAACTTTTACCCCTTAACTCTTGCAACTCGGAACTCATATCTTTGGAACTCTTCTCTTTGTAAAAAAGGAGGGAGGGAGCGGAAAGAGCGGATTTAGATATGAATTACAAAAAAAAAAAAAAAAAAAAAAAAAACCCTTGAGATTTTTCTTTCTTTTTTGCAGTATCTTTTTTCCGGCACAGCGTGTCTTCCTTTCTCCTGTGTTCCGTTGCATCCTTTTCGATTTTTGTGGTTCCCTTTTGTGTTGATATAACGTAGTTTTTTTTTAATAAAAGAAAATCAGGGATTAATAGTACGTAGAACTTACTTGAAGATGGTGCACCATACGAAACTTCTTGACTCCGTATACATGAAACGAAAGTTAATTCATGTATAAGTGACTTCTTAATGTTCTTTACATAGTTACAAAATGGATTGCATTTCCTAGAGTTAGAATGACAATTGGATATACAGCAGTCTGGTTTAAGAACGAAGAACATGCTTAGTTACTTTTTTTTTCCACTACGAAAATAATTTTTGTGTTACAAGATATGTGTGTCACTGTTATAACTGTGTGTGTGTGTTAAGAAAAATCAAACAATACATCCAATTCGCTACTTACTCGTTCGTTGTGAATTGCTTTCATATACGGCAGTACAGAGGTAAAAGTGGATCTTAAAAGGTAGAGGGACGCATGACCTTACACCGTCTCCGTGCCTATCTTTGCCCATTGTAATTTTTTAGTGGAATGGAGGGATGCCATAGATTTTTTTTTGGAAGTGAGTGGATGACGCCCTCCCCCGCGTTCTCTCTCACTTTCACCCCTGTACGGCACCATATAATGAATCTATAATAAAAACATGGACTGAATCATATTGGCAATAAACGACATATTCTTTTAAAAGACATCAAAATTAGTTTTTTCCCCTTCGATTTTCTGAAAAACTATGTGTATTATGCAAAAGAACGTACTCTCTAGCACAGTAGGTTTTTCAATAGCTGTTCCGTGGACCGGTGGCGGTTGCGAGATCATTTGTTTGATTTAGTGTCACTGTCACTAGCAGTGTGGTGTTTTCTATATTTTACCACGCCGTCAACATATCTCCGTATTTTAGCGGTCTGTGAGTATAGAAAGGTTGAAAACCGCTGCTCTAGCATTTTATTTTATTATGCTCGATGCGATTTATCAATTCAGTTGATTGGATGTTTCTACAATATCATCATCATCATCATTATCATCATCATTATAGGTATTTTGCCATTATTGGCAAGTCACTAGCCGCAACTGAAAATCTTTCATACTCCACGGTCTTCCGCTAACCGCCTCGTCTTCACGTACGATCTCTGTTTTGATGTCGTCTATTAATTGTATTCTCCTTCGTCTTCTCCCTCTCTTGCCTGCCACCATACTCTCTAATATGTCTGTCATGATACACATTCTTCTTAGCTAAAGTCCCAAATAGTTTATCTTTCTCTTCTTAATAATATTTAAAACAGTTCTTTTCTTCCCTACCATTTCTAACACCCTTTCATTCGTTTTCCGATCGACAAAGGTAATTCTCTGCATTCTCATGAACGAAAGAAGTGAATTTATATCATTCACAGAATCGTTGATAATTGATCAACTCTCTTTGGTATAAAGTCTTTCCAGCCTTAGAACAAAGTAGACGTAAACAAAGGGAAATGTATTGCTCCGCGGCTCTCACGCGCTTCAGCAGCGAGAGACGTGAACAGCAAGATCGTCTGCTAGCTTTCTGTCGTTGCATAATTTCCGAAGTGTAAGGCTACGCTTGGTTGGTAAATAATTAACGCACTGACACTAACTACTGCTATGTTGGAAATATGTATTTTCTCAAATCGTTATATAAACGAGATTGCCTCTATTCCTGTTGTCCTCTTTTGTGTTTTATAACACAAGATGAAGATGGATTATTGTCACTCATCATCGCCATAAAACTCGGCATTCTACAATTTCAAATGAGCGGGGTCAGCACGCGTACGCATACGCATGCGCAGTAAGTACTTTATATCTAAGTACAGGTATGGTTAAAATAAAGTTACATCTGCTGTTAAATATTATATATATATCTTGCGTTTCTTATCACAAAATGCAGGATAAGTTCAGATATCTTTATTCAAAATTATTATTTTACTAGGGATTATATTGCAGTAGGATACTAAAGCCTGTGACAAACATCTTGGCATTTCAGCTAAACGAATAAAACGCAAGCTCTGACGCGACGTTGCCAAGTAGTAAAGGAGTGTGGCTATGGCTAAGCAGACAAACTACAGCGCGATCAGGTGACAGAGGATAGAAGGGCATGTGTACAAAATAAATGTGGCAATACCGCTGGCCTCTCATTTGCTAGCAAAATTTAAAGGGAAATTGGAGCGCCGCCTTCAAATGCCAAGATGTTTGTCTCGCCGTTTAGTGTAGTGAGAACAACAACCAATCACTGCTCATCGACCGACTGGTAGTCAGGTGGATTTGTTTACATCTACTTTTTTCTAAGGCTGGAAAGAAAATAGTAACGATGGCGACAATATATTTAAAGACTATAACTTAATCAAAGTTGAACAATGGAAATTGCCAGGAATTCCTATGTGTAATAATGCACACAATAGTAGAATACCATGCACATAATAATAGGTCTCTTAACGATGAGGCTGTAACTCCGTCGCTCTGAATTTCATATCACAGATAGACATGAATGCCAAATGCTAGAGAGAGCTCGTTGTATACAATTCACTCAAAACTACAGAAAATTTCAATTAAATATAAATTTTAACGTTGGCTTAAATAGCAATCTCAAAGTGATTTATTTTTGTGAAAGAATACTCATATTCAACAAAAATTTCAACGGTCCATTTTCAATAACCTTCAAAAGTTCGTTACTGAAGTCTGCCTGTGTGTGTCTGTGTCTGTCTGTCTGTCTGTCTGTCTGTCTGTCCGTCTGTCTCTCTCTGTCTGTCTGTCTGTCTCTCTGTCTGTCTGTCTGTCTGTCTGTCTGTCTGTCTGTCTGTCTCTCTCTCTGTCTGTCTGTCTGTCTCTCTGTCTGTCTGTCTGTCTGTCTCTCTCTCTGTCTGTCTGTCTCTCTCTCTGTCTGTCTGTCTCTCTCTCTGTCTGTCTGTCTGTTATTTGCAGTGATTTTCTTCTTTCCGATTTTTAGCCTTTAATTCGATAGAGCTTCAAAAGCTCTTTAAAGAAGCGATGGAATATTTCGCGTCGCTCTTACCATTCCCAACATATTGACCAAAAAATTTTCGGGATTTCGGGAGGTTTAAGAAGCCATATCTCGGGAACTGTAAGTCATAAACACATGATATTGGTATTCATCAATACCTGAGAGGATGGTGAACATTTTGGTACCAAATAGTAACCGGTGGCCACTAGTTATATCTGTATTTTCAGTATATATACGGTGATAAAAAATGACAGCTTAATATAGCTAATTCAATAGATCCTCTAATAAGCAGGTTCCAAATATGTTTATGTATTGTATTATCTGTTGAATTTAATCAAATAAATCGGTAATATACAATTTCATATCAATTTCAAAAAGATTGTCTTTTAAAGTTCATTCTGGCAATGTCCTTAATAGCATTCTCAATTGGTTAAATCTAATTTTTTTGTTTCCTGCTACCAGTCAGGATACTTGGAGATCCGGATAAGTGGAATTATACTGTAATATGTTAATAAAAATAATAATTAGACTATGAAATATTTTTCAATTACGTTCTCATATTTATGAATTTAGCGATTTTGAGAAAGATGGGTGACCATATATATGGCCACCCATCTTTCTATATAAAAAATCAGTGGCGGATCCAGGGGGCGATCGCCCCCCCCCCCAGAAGAGGAAACTTTCTTATTTTATATATATAAATAAAACACATCCCAGAATTTGGGCCTCTTAAAGGTAATTCTAAGTAGCAGTATTCCAACACACCGCCCCCCAGAAGTCCGTCCTGGATCCACCCCTGATTTTATATATATATAATGTGTGTGTGAGAGAGATTATGGATGTCAAAATACAAAAAAATGTTCATATGATCATACCTCCTGAACCGCACAGTTTCTGAGCAAGAGACTGCCAAAAACGGGAGAAAAGCAAACATGCCTAATGATTGCGCAAATGATTTCCCGAAAAGTCTCTGAAGTAAAGAAAGGAACACATTAGAAAACATGAATTCGGTATCAGCAAGTCGATATTGTATTCGGATTCAACGTGGCGGAAAGTTTTAAATATTGTGTGGTTTCAATAACTATAAAGAGGAGCAGTGAGTATAGACGTTCAACGAATCTCGCAGATAAAGAGATCATTTTTGGCCCATTGTACAGTTGCATGGATTGTTAGGTATTTGTGATTATGTCAGTCATAAGACGGAGGTATGCCATCTCTAAGAAACACAGCTCTAAAATTTCGGTAGCCTCTCACTCAGAAACTACACAATTTAGCACATATATTTATATGAACATTTTCGTGCATTTTTGGACGCAGAATCGCTCCTTTTTAATTTATGACGCGGCCTATATATCAGTTGGAAAGCCTATAAAAGACTTATTTACTCTAAAACTATAAATTCATTCATCAGTAGTCGTCGGTCCATTGTGGGTTGATGTACGAGTAATGGTGATGGAAATTTTTCTCTACAATAAGGAAGAGAGCAAGGGAAAATCCTTTCGCTGGACGTTGGATAACTCGGAATGGCCCATTGAGTAGCTGTAAACAGAACAGTAGATAAAAAACTTCTATTACTTTCCTTCCTTCCCATTTCCTGCAAGTAATGGGGCGGTCACGTCCATTTTCCTCCCTTTCTTCCCCCCCTCCTGAGTTTTATGATCGACTTCTTCAAGACATTGCCCACTCACTGGCTTGTGTGATAAATACACCCCCCTGGATCCACTTTTCTTCTTTTCTTATAGCTAGCTTTCGCAGTATTCATTACACCAGCCAAATTGATTTCTTACAGCGAGAAACACAAAGTATAAACTTAAAAAAACTGCAGAAAAGTGGAAACAAAACACAAGGTTTCAAGGAAACAGTAAGCAGTGTTGGTTCTATATGCTTAGCGTTCCTCGTTGATGCTTTAGGGTTTTTGGTTCTACCGTGAGTATGTGAATTGTAAAGTGGATTTTCTTCAAATTCATCAGTCGTCTTTCAATTGCATTTGCCATTCGTCCTGGGTCGGTATCGGTGGCGTGGTCCTTGAATGCACTTCTCTTGGAGGCGAAATATTATGGTGGGGAGCATTCTATACTGGAAGAGTTCACCATGCGTGGTGGTCTGCGCATGCGCCAACTGCACCGGATTAAAGCGCCAGTGATTCGAAGCGTACGTTAGACGTATGTCGTATTTATCATAACCTCAGTACTGCATTAGGAACATAAAACTAAAATTTCCAGCCTTTTTTTCAGTGTCCTCTTTAATTCCGCCCCTACCTTTTTCACCTTTCGAAAAATCGAAGAGTGTCATCATTGGTTTTTAGCATACTTTTCTAGAGAATATAAAATTCTACTTAGTAAATAGGTATTTTAAAATGTGACCTTCGTTTTTATGTAATTCATCACACTCGTATGCTTAATGGGGGGCACGATGGCTCAGGGGCAGAGCGCGTGCCTGTAGTGCATGGGGTCCTTGGTTCGATACCCGGCTAAGTAAGTTTGTGCTGAACAACATCGTGTTCGTAGGTTTATTTTCGGGATACTCTCGTATCCTCCATTTTCTCATTCCACCAAATCTTCTGTCATCATTCACTTGCTTTAAGAATCCGTTTCCCTTAGTCTAAAGGACATAATAGTGAGACGTTAAACTAAAAGATTTTTCGTGTGCTTTATGTCGAAGCAAGCACATAACATCGTAATTGATTTGAAGTTTTGTTATTTGTATGTACTGTAAAAGAATAGAAACTATTTTACTAAGTAGTACTTTCTAGATATTAACTAATTACGAGGCAGAGAAATTTAAGGGAGCGGCTCTACTTAAAAAAAACTTTATAAAAGGATATAATAATACCTTTGTAATGTCACCCTTAAAATTTCTCGAAGTAAGTTTTCGGTGAGAACGATGTATAGAACTGGGTCTAGCTCTATGTATGTTTACTTCATGACCAAATGACATATTTGTCATATTTCTTTTAAACTATCCTAAGTTAAAAGAAAAATAAAATGAAACAGAAATAGCAGGTAGTCTCTGATCAAAGTACGTTTTTATTAGACTTCCTAACTGCTATGCAAATGCCGAAAGTCTTTATGTTCATCCGTTCGTACGTCGACAGGTATCAGGCCAAAAACGGTAACAGATATCGAGAAGAGTTTATATGCAATCGATTCAGCACCCCAAAAATAGAGACTTATAAGTGGAACCCCATAAAACAGTAGCACGCTGCATTATAAGGATTTGTTCCAGAGAGGGTGGAATGTATTGAAGTTCGTTTACATGTTCTTTTTTAAAAACAGATGTTATTAAAGCAAAGATTAAACGTAAAAAAAAGAGATTTTCTTATAATTTTGACGTCGTTTCTAGAAAGACGAATTCGAGGCAAAGTAATAACTTACGTCATACAACGTTTTTATAACACGTGATTAGTTGGTTTCTCTTGAGTGTATTCTTATCATCAAGGAACAAACAAATTACAAACAGCATCAGTTATTACCCCGAAGATGCAGTTTGATTAATTACAGTATAAAATCCCTCTCTTCTTTTAACGACCGTGCTTATTTTGCCATATAGTACCTATTCGCTTAATACAGAAGAAAGAAACAATATAGATTAGACATAAAATTTTGTAATAACATTCCAAACCTTGTTTTACTACTTTTCATGAAAACGACACTGGATTATTTTATGTTGAAAAAAAATAATAAATTAACCAAAGAAACAAATGCTTTAAGAACAATTCTCATTTCTATGCAAATGTTAACGAAACTTTACATAAAATATCGGCAGTGATATAATATTCTATGTGTTTGTGTGTGTGTTAGAATGTACGTAAATGTGAATAATGCCTATAAGAAACCTTTATAGGAAGATAACTGGAAAGAGGGGGAATTCAGCGACTCTTTATCTTTAAGAGATGTTCCCTGAAGAGTTTTTATGGGCTACATTAGAATGAAGCACAGAAATCACACGTTTTGGAAATTTCGGCCAAAAGAGAGAGAGAGACAGCGGTAGTGGGTGGTTGTTGAGAACGAGAGGTGGGGAGAATCTTTCTTTAAATATATGTGAAATAAGCTGTCGCAGACTTTCTCTCCATTTTTAGAAAATGTATGCGCTACGTTTCTTGATGTAGTAAAGTCGTGAAAGTAGTTCCGGTCGTACGGACCTACAAAGGAGGCGGAGTGATATTTCTTGCGTTGCTAGAAAAATAACCTAATATTTTTTTGCTTTAAAATTTGTATTACTATTATTTTTCGTTTTTTACATCTTAACAGTTGTAATATTTTTCTAGGTTTTGTGTATTTGTTTCAAATACAATGAAAGCTATGTTTAGCCCAACCTGTATTCAGCGTGTTTCGTTCTTTCAGCGAACTGAAAGTTATATACCGTGCCTTAGCGCACGGGTATTTTTCAGTGTGTTACTTTTGACCCTCCAAAACAGTGAACGTAACTTCCGAAGTTGCATGAATTTTTGAAATGTGGACTTAAAAATCGTATTTATTTTGTTCTATAGTCTGAAAAAATCTACGTCTCACCACCCTCCTCCGAAGCTCATGAGTAAGTACGGTACGTTGGTCAAGCTTAGTTTTTAGCATTTCACTTTGATCGACATGTTGATCGTAAGGAAGAGGGGGGAGGGTTCAAATTTACTTTGATTGAAATGTTTATCTTAAGGAAAAGAGAGGGGAAAGGGTTCAAATTTACCTTTCAATTTTTTTTTTCATAAATCTTATTCTTTCCGTGCAACGGATGAGAATTCCGCTAGTGTCTTGTAACGGAGAATATCTGAAATTTCAATTATTGCTAAGCTGGTACTTTTGGCTTCTTACAGGGTCCACAAAGAGATGTTTATGAAAAAGACAAAATTTAAAATAACATATAAATGTTTTTTTGTACACTTTCTCTGAGCAAAATGTAATTGTTTTGAACACCAACAATTAACGTGATATGATATCCACGAATTAGAAGTTTCTCCGCACGTTAACAAGAACCACACGAAGATATAGAGATATTCTCATATCTAATTGTTGTTTAGTATCTTGTTTCGCAAACTCGCAGACCCCAAGTGCACCATCAAGATAAACGGTCATGTTGTTTGCTTTTTGCCCGTATTTAACAAGATTGTAATGTTGTGTGGCTAGCCCCTCTCTTTCTTTTTCTCTTCCTATTCATTCATCGTAGGCAGTGGCGAAAAATCACAGGATCTCGTCATAAACTTCTGCTGCTAGTCAGTCGGTTAGGGAAGCATAATCTAAAAGAGAGGGTTTTGTGTTGCGAGAAACAAGAGGCAAGCAGGCGCTTCTTTGCTTCATTTGCATAGGCAGTAATTCACGCCGTCAAGCGACGTTTTACCCATTTCTCTCTCTCTCTCTCCCTCTGTATCCAGCACAGTCAGTTGGGTATGTTTGCCCCTAATGACTACTCAACATCCAGACCTGGTATAACTAGTTGCGGGGAATGTTTGCTCAAGTGGATTATCGTACTACGGTTTTCTCCTCCAGGGTTGCCAGGGAAAGTGAAGTGAGATCAAGGTTTCAGCAATTAAAAACACACTGAAGGCTTTTGTTTTTTCTAATTTTGCCTGTCTCGCTTAAAAGTTAAGTCATTACGTATAATTAATAGGGTACAAACAAAGAAGAAGCAAAAGCATCAAGTTTTGTTTCTATAGAAACACCATGGCGCGAAGTTATGCTGGTTGCAAAAATGAACTCTCTCTCTCTCTCTGCTTTGGTTCATCTTACTCACGGTATTAGGCACCCAATATCCTACCAACGTTTCGCCAGTGTTAAATTCACTTTCTATCTTTTGTTTGGAATTACAGAATTCCTGTAACTTTTTAATAATATGAGTTCAGAGGTAGATCCTATGTACAGTCAGCGACAAAAGTTCTATTCGTTTGATAAAATTAGTTTCTTAAGTAGCTCCAGAATGGAAGGAAATTTTGAGTACAGTTTTCAGTAAATTAAAAAGAATGATATTTTGTGTTACCACCACCGTTATTCCATAATACTAGTCATACCACCGTTATTTCTGAAATAAATTATACCAACCAGAAAGAACTTTTGTCGCTGACTGTACGAGTGTTTTATTTTCTCAATCTATACGGAGCAGTAACTCGGGATGAGTTGTCCGTTCTAACATATACTTTAAAAATCAATGCTGTGTGTCAGATACGTCATTTCAAGCCGTAAAAGCTTCCTGTAGATCCTAAAGTGACACATCAAAGTTGCGCAAACTCTTTAGTAAATCTGGCATCTGACAGATAGTTACACGTATCATAATCAAAACGAATGAAAAAAAAAAAAAAATTGTTCGCCAATCAGCAGTATTCTTTCAGGCTATTTTTAGGCAACCAAGGTCACTGATCGCAGTGCTATTGTGTGTTCAATGTTGAATCTTCAAGGCACTATTGTTTTTGTAATTTGAAAATCATACTTTACGAACCATCTCGTCATATTATTACAGTTTATAATTATGAATTATCTAACGTTCGAAGTTTGTCGGTAGATTTGCTGTCCGTATCGTTGCAAAGCCTTGTGCAACAGTGTTTCCAACTTATCACATGTTCTGTCTAAATGTTAGATGCCAGCTTTCTCTAGCCGCATGGTAACCAAGGCTGAAGTCGTTAACTAATAGAGCTGCCACCTATCCTGAATTAGGCGGGACATTCCGAATTTTAAGAAAAATCTCACTTATCTTAAGCCTAAATTACACTTAAGAGTCTTCATCCCAACGAAATTAAAATACCGCTAATTTTACAGTAATTATGCGATATCTTCAAATAGATAAAAGGTAATCGAATTGTGGAACAAGAGCTCCCTAGACAATATTATTTTACATGAGAAATTGTTATCACGACTCATTTATCTGCTTTCGATTTCGAGCCATTTTGAAAATCGGCATTTATTTTCGCGTTTCTAAACAGCTGAAAACTGAAAGCCACTAGATGACTTGTGATAACGGTACCTCACGCAAAATAATATTGTCTAGGGCGCTCTTGTTCCATATTTCAATTATCTTTTATCTATTTGAAGATATCATAATTACTGTAAAGTTAGCGGCATTTTAATTTCGCCAGGATGAAGACTCTTAAGAGGAACTTATTATATGACGAACACGAAATTCTTCAAATCACGAAGTATCCAACAGAAATTCTTAGTGACATTTCTAAATTTCGACCCACGATGTGTATCTATGATATCTAGATATCGATATCGATGTGATATTTCGCTTTAGCAGCAGTAAAATCGCCTCCAACGGTGTTATTCTTTGATCTGTTTAATGATTCCTAACTTCTGTTCAACTAACGGCCCTCAAACTGAAACTACGAGTTTTCTGTTTCGTGTGTATTCTTAATAAGTTGTTCCATTGACAAATTTGGGTATGAGGAACCGCCAGTCTGCATATGTTTGATAAATGTGTCCTGCTTTAGGTTTGTCAAAAGTGACAATTCTATTCTTATTTCTCTAAAATGTTTTCTCAACCCATTGATTTCTATGGGGAAGCATTGTTCTTGTTTCTCTAAAATGTTTTTTTAACTAATTGATTTCTATGGGGAAGTACTCTTTCTTCTCTAAAATATTTTTTAACCGATTGATTTCTATGGAGAAGCATTCTTCTTGTTTCTCTAAAATATTTTTTAACCATTGATTTCTATGGGAAGTATTTTTTCTCTATAAAATGTTTCCTCAACACATTGATTTCTATGGAAAGTATGATTTTTTTTCTCTAAAAATCAACAGATATTTTAAAGCTTTTATTTTACTTGTTTCTTTTTTCAATCTATTTAAGTGCCCCCTACTAAAATATGATGTTTAATACCATATAATTTAAATATTCATTAATAAAAATCTGATTAAGTAATATTAAATATAGGAAAGTATTATTCTTGTTTCTCTCAAAAGTTTTCTCAACCCATTGATTTCTATGGGGAAGAATTCTTGTTTCTCTAAAATATTTTCTCAACCTATTGATTTCTATAGGGAGACGTTATTCTTGGTTCTCTAAAGTTTTCTCAATCTGTAGATTTCTGTGTGGAAGTATTCTTGGTTCTCTAAAAAGTTTTCTCAATCTGTAGATTTCTGTGTGGAAGTATTCTTTTTTCTCTAAAATGTCTTCTCAACACGTTGATTTCTATGGAAAATATTTTTTTTCTCTAAAATCAACAGACATTTTAAAGCTACTTTTCAAATCTATTGGTGTGTGTCCTACTAAAAGTATATTTGACATAATTTCAATATTCATTAATAAAATGTGATTAAGTAATATTAAATACTAATTCCAATGACGCAGCCTAAAATTTGCTTTAAAAATTACGCAGTGAGTTCTGTTTCTCATATTTTGAAGAGAACTCAAAGAATTGTAATGGAACATGTGAGGAAGCGAGTCGAGGATGCTGGAGAACACATGGAGCACGATTTGAATTAAATGCTGGTGAATACGTAGAGCATAATTTAAATTAAATGCTGGTGAATACGTAGAGCATAATTTGAATTAAATGATGGTGAATACGTAGAGCATAATTTGAATTAAGATTTTGATGCTCATCAGTTCTTTCATTTATATCAGATGTTATAGACACTCTGCAGAACTGAATTTCTCAAAATGTGTGCCGCGGCACAGCTGTATGCCATGAAATTTAGGAAACGTGCCATGAGATCTGAGCATAGTAGAGCCCGGAATTAATGGCAAAACAAAAACTTCAAAATATCTGGCAAAATTGCGAAATAAAAACCAAAAAATGGCAGGAAAAATGGCGAAATAAAGCAAACAATAGCTTTAAAAAAATAGATACTAAAATACAGGGTGCTTCGAAATGAATATCGGGGTTTTTAGACCTTGTAGTATTTATTACATTTAAAGTACAATTATGAAAGAGCAACTCAAACATTTTTTGCTACAAGTGCTTACCATCCGTCGCACGGCACACGTATCGAAAGGCGAGAAAGGCCCATAAACTTTTCGCCGGGATATTGCACTAAACGTATTCAATTTGGGGGAGTCTCGTTTCAACTGTACCATCTCGTGGAGATTTGCTGGTCGCCAGATGGAACATTATGAGTGTTCATTCATATCGCCACTTAGGTGAAATGTCGATTCATCACTGGAGACGACACAATCCAGAAAATCTTCATCGTCACGCAGCAACACTTCATTTGCAAATTTGACAAGTAAGAAGTACACCGTTATCTGTAGGTATTAGAGCTTGTAGCAACTGCGAGCGACAAGGACGTAGTTGTAAGCGTCTCCTTAAAATTCTCCACACAGACGATTGCACTGTAACTACAGATTCAGTATTCGCAGTGTAAAACACAAAAAGCTTTCTCCTCACTGGTCGCTATGTTTGCTACTAGCGCTTTCTAACGGCAGACAGAGAAAACAGTGTATACAAAACTGTTCGAGTTGCTCTTTCGTTTGATGTATTATTTATAATTGTAAATTAATTGTGATAAATACTTCAAAACCTTAAAACCCAGATATTTATTTTGAAACACCATGTATTTAAAAACTATAATAGCCTTTAATTGTTTTACTAATCACATGAAAAAAAAAAGGTTAGATTCTAAGAAATAAAATGTCTCATTTTGCAGTTAGTGTACTTCCAATTTAAAATCTCGAGAAACTTACAAATTGAGCAACCCGTAAGGGACGACATCTAATGATCCATTCATCATTTTTAAGTAGTTGGTAACAATTAAACATACAGTAACTATAAACTCAAAAAACACTATTACACTTTATTCACACAGAGATCCATTAGCAGTTCAGAAAACATTCAGAGCACAAGAAATACTAAAATGAAGTTGTTTTGCACTACACTAGCAGTGTATTTTCACTTAAGAAAGTTATTTCATATTTTTGTTCTCTGAAATTATCTCTAAGAACAAATTAATTATTAATAATTCTCTGACTTATTAAGATTTTGAAGCGAAAGCATTGTCTCTTATCAAAAACAATTTGCTTGCTCCAAGTGAACTTTGTGGTGGACAAACACCGTGTGCGTGGGTTTTCTCGGAGTTCTCCAGTTTCATCCCATTTTCTTCATTCCACCACTTTTCATTCATTTCTCATCATCACAGT
Organism: Thermobia domestica; assembly: GCF_964235325.1. Taxonomy (NCBI): domain Eukaryota; kingdom Metazoa; phylum Arthropoda; class Insecta; order Zygentoma; family Lepismatidae; genus Thermobia; species Thermobia domestica. The sequence goes on from NC_137464.1 coordinate 221,284,763, forward strand.
CTCCTTTAGGCTAGTCGGCATAACTGTGGGACGTAAAACTCAAAGATTTGATTTCAGTTTTCAATTTTTAAAATACAAATCTGTAGTAGCACTCATAGCACGATCACACTTTCGCCGAATGTGCGCGCTCTTGTCACTCAGATTATTGACAGCATCATTGAAGGTTTTCAGTGAACTAGCTAAAGTCAAATTGTGTTGCAGTGAAATCTCAAGGAATTATTCAATTCAAGGTCTTTTTTCAGGGAATTATTCTTAGATAAACTGCAACAACAATATGCATGTGTTGTTAAGGACGTCCGGTACGTAAGATATCATTTTTTTGGTAGCCAGACCTGCACATTTATGTTGTTAAATTTTGTTACATATACATTTAAGCTGTTAAGATAATAAGCAGGGACGCCATCAATTATAGATGTGTTGCTGAGATATACGACGAAGAAGTGATAAATATTAAGGAAATACAAAGTTTTAAAAGGACAAAAATAGTTTAATTTTTGCAGTAATTATCGAAGTAAGTTTTGGTGGTTGTTAAACTAGTTTTTATCGAACTGGGAACCTTATATCTGATCGTGTACTTACAAAACTTATATAGCTTACGAAACTTTGAGCAATCTTAATTGAAGACACATCATCATCATCATCAAAAGTATATTATTTTGATGGATTTGAAGTTCTTAGCGTAGTAGAGCACAGCTGTATTCCACGTACCACATCTCATTAAGACAGGCTGTGGTGGAATGGAAGCTCAGGGACTGATTTCACGAAAGGCACTAGTTCGCGAGGGAGCTTTCAAAAATTCCTTCCCCCCTCCCAAATTTGACACGTCAGTCGGAAAATTGAGAACGTACGTACTTTGCAGTTCTATGCAGTGAATGTATGCCAGATAGGTGATATGTAGCGTACTTGAGAGAGTAGAAGGGCTGTCTCTGCGCGTTTCATGTATGCAACTTCGTCAGTGACATAAAGAGCACAGGTGGCTCAATAGTAGAGCGCATACCTCTGGTGTGTCGGATCCTTGCTTTGATCCCCGGTCAAGTAAGCAATTTTGTAGTGGACAACATCGTGTCTATGGGGGTTTTCTCGGAGTCTTTCCGTTTTTTTTACCACATTCTCATTCCACCAATTCTTCCATCATCATTCACTCACCTTAACTATCAGTCTCCCTTAGCCTAAAGGACATACCTGTGGGATGGTTAAACTGAAAGAATATTGTAGAATTTTCTGCAAGTAAGCAGAAATAAGCTATTAGAAAATTGACCTCAAAGTTTGGATATAAATACATATAATATTCCCAACGTTGAGGTCATTTTTTCCTTGATGCCACGAATGGATATATATCAAATAGTTCTATTGGCTCCTTCGTCCTCAAATTAGAATAAAAAGGGCGATTAGAAATTTATGCAAGTGTGGCATTGTTACCATTGTCATAGGGGTAAACTCCAAATTTAGAAAAGTTGTTCGATCATCTCTGTTGAAGAAAGATCAATATCCGTTGACAATTTAGATTTGCATTGTTCTTAAACTTTTTAAAACGTCGTTCTTCAACTAGATAAACCCATGGATTAACCTTTTTATACTGTACGGGGTGGGGCAGTCAACCCCCCCCCCTTTTCTAAGATGCGCATGCATTGGAAATCTGTGTTGTGGGGTCAGTGGGCTGCGATTTTGATGTTCTACACACCGGGAAGTTTAGTAATTAAGAGGCCTCATCACTGCGAAATTAAAATACCGCTAATTTTACAGTAATTATGTAATATATTCAAATAGATAAAAGATAATCGAAAAGTGGAACAAGACCTCTCTAGATAGTATTATTTTGCGTGAGATACCGTTATCACGACTCATTTATCTGCTTTCGATTTCCAGCCATTTAGATAATAGGCATTTATTTTCGCGTTTCTAAATAACAGCAAACGAAAAGCTACTAGGTGACTCGTGATAACGGTACCTCATGCAAAATAATACTGTCTAGGGAGGTCTTGTTCCACTTTTAGATTACCTTTTATCTATTTGAAGATATCACATAATTAGTGTAAAATTAGCGGTATTTTAATTTCCCAGTGATACAGACTCTTAATGCATGTAACATTGAACCGATGAACATGGTATGTGCACAATGCACATTCTGCCGACATTTTCGTCTGTCGCCTCTCGTATTTTTGTTTCAGGAAGGAAAGTCATTGCTGTTTGGGTTCACAAACTTTTAAAATAACAGGTCAAACATCACGAACAAGAGGTACCTAGTGCAAGAAATGTTGGGGCACCCGAGAGTATGGAGCCTATGCTTCTTGCGATGACAGGAAACCCTCAAAGATCTGCCCAGCTGAAAAGCGAACAATTTTTTGGCAGAAATCATATTCAAAAAGTGAACTGAAAAGTTAAATACTTTTTTACCTTGTGCACTAATTTCCACGTATAGTTAGACATTTTGTTACAATAAATGAATAAAACAAAAATTCCAGTTTATTTGTTCTTATAATAACTTTTTTAAAAAAGGGGAATTGATTTCCTCACCCTATATTGAATTGTAAATTTCGTGTGTGTGTGATATATATAAACCCACTCAACAAGATTAATTGTCTGAGATCCATTAGAGATAGAGATAATTGCGTGACAGTCGCGTAGGTAGATTATATAATTGAAACAATAGAGCGACAGTTCGTGGTACAAAAAAAATAACGATTAAAAAAAAAAAAGAACAGTTAATTCGTACCACGATTCAGCCTAATCTAGTAGACAGAAATATCCTGGATAGACCAGATACTTTATTTACTATAATATTTGAGTATTTGGTTTTAAATTCAGCTGAGACTTGAGACTTTTAGTTGATGTTGTTATTAATTTGAAGGGTGACCTTCTTAAATTCAAGTCAAATGTCTTTTTTTGTAACTAAGAACATTGATTGGTGTACATGTGGCGCCGAGTTCGATAACCAGCGAAGATGCTTGCCTCGCATACAAACCCAAGCAGTGGTTATAGAAACTTTAAGGCAATAGATACTTGCTTCATCTTGGTTTTCAGTCCTTTAATTTGCACATGATAGTATTTTTCTTCATTGTTTAAAATCAACAGAGGTTTTAATGATACATCTTCAAATATCAATCTACAGGGAGGATCAGAAACTAAGGTTACCAGGCCGATATTTTTGGAGTTTCGTCTGTTATAGAGGAATGAGGAGTGTGCGGTAATTGTAATACATAGAGTTGGCAACTGTGGAGTGTTTCAGCCACTTACGGGGCTAATTGTAGGTAAACACAAATAGCGACTTGTTTGGAAAACTGGCCTCGCGAAGAAGTCTGCTGAGTTATTCGATTTCTGTGGGCGAAACATGTAACTGAAACTGAAATTCACTGGCATAGAAACTTACTGAGAGACTGTAATCTCGTCAGCGTGTCGCAGAATGGTGTCAAAAGTTTGCGGCTGGTAGAGAAAACGTCACTGACGAGGAGCGGAGTGTTCGAACCAGCACGGCATCAAAATATTTGAACACATCTCAACGTGGAGGAGCTGATTCAGGACGCTTCTTACAGCCTGGACTTCGCTCCAAGCGACTTTTGCCTGTGCCCACACTTTGAAGGAGCACCTAGGAGGCCGTCGCTTTGCTGCAGACGAGGTGAAACACTTCGTAGCAACGTGGGTGAACATGCAAGGTCAATTTTTACCAGAAGAGAATCTTCAAACTCATTCCACGATTCAACAAATGCCTCAACTGATCTGGAGACTGTCGAAAAATAACCTAATGTATCTGTTGGCTGTATTGGTTATATGAAATATATACCGGTATATATATATATATATATATATATATATATATATATATATATATATATATATATATATATATATACGTTCCATTGCAGTCTTTGTTATCTTACTTCCTGGTCACCCTCGCATTTATAAATGTCTCTTGCTTTGTGCAAAAATGTTTTATTAATAGAGCTTTAATATTTAATAATCAAACTTAATTTTGGATATAGTAGAAGTAAATTTATTTGATAAACAAAGGAATATTTAGTTAGACTTAAAAAAACAGGAGCGTCATTTCAGATTTTGCTTGGTAGTGGACTAATGTCAGGCAATTCCCTCTGATATAAGTGGATTCAAGTTTTTCATTGATATACCTGTATTATTATTATTGACCTACTGATTATAGTTATATAAATCTCTCACACGAGGGAGCAAGCCCGTAACCAGCCACAGAGTTTTTTTTTTAAGGGGGGGGGGCATGAATATGTTAGGGAGGCCAAGTCATTAAACATTCTCTTACCAATAGCTAAATTGTGTTCTTCCTTTTGTATTAATAATAGCATTTTGTGTTAAGGTTTGGAGGGGGCACAAAAAGTTCAGGGGGGCAGGCCCCATAGCCCCCCCTCTGGTTGCGGGCCTGCTGGGTAGTAGGGCGAGTAATTACTGTCTAGACCCGAAAATGACTTGAAGGAACCAGAAAGAGAAAGAAAAGAGAGAGTAATTCCTTTTACAAGTCGGTGGGCAGGTACTTAACATCGATGAATATCTTTTTTTTCTTCTGTGAAAATTGAATTCTTGACTTAATTTGTATAAATATACATAAATAAAATTAAGTAATCTATATATACAAAAATGAAAGTCACTACCCTTGTGAACTAAATAACCCTTGAACCACCGCGACCGATCTCGATCAAATTTTCAGCATAGATAAAGTTTGGGCGTGAGATGGTTTTCATCATTTCACTATGACAGATGGTTTTCATCATTTAGAGGAGGGACAGATATATAAAAATGATCGAAAATGACCTATATTAGAGCCTGTCTATTCCACCTGTGCCCTCGGAAATTATGTGAACTATACTTTGCCCCCACCCCCGCCAACCCTCTGGCGGATGAAACCCTCCCTTTGCTTAGGAGAAAGAAGTGAATGACCTCAACTGTGTTGCCAATTTGTCGTTTAGTCGTTTGGTCTTGACGAGTGAAGATCGTAGGCTACTTAGAGTGGCTAATAAGGCAGAGCACACCGAAATCAGTGAACTAATTCATTGTGGCAACGCTTCCGCATCCAACAATTAAAAGATCTCGGCCGCAACAACTTGTCCCTCCTCTTTAGAGGGAGGTACGAGAAATCACATATCGACAGCAGCGCCAGGAGGGGCACAGTTTAGATAGAAGTGCTCTACCCCCCCAAAAAAAGGCTCTGTAGTTTTCACTATGATAACGTGCTGTTTCGTTGTGAAGCGCTCCATTCCAACCCGTACAGAAAACATAGGACGATTATACGCTGTTCGGCGTTCTGTGACTACTTACCACAAAGAAGAGAGATAAAAATCAATAACACCAGGGGCGTACGCATGGGTGGTCCTAGGGGTCCGGCCCCCCCCCCGCGAAATCCCAACTGTTTTTTTGTAAATGTAGTCTTGTTTTAGGGACAATTTTGAAAATTTTCGTATAATATAGCCTCAAATTGTATTTGGACCCCCCGAAACGCTTTAGACTTCTCCCGAAATAAATTCCTGCGTACGTCCCTGGTTAACACACACCCATTTTACGCATAGAGAATACTAAATAATAATAATAATAATAATAATAATAATAATAATAATAATAATAATAATAAAAATATCAATTAGGGACATACGAAGGGGATAGTTCTTGAGGATTTGGATCCTCCGATCAGAGTTGCCAACTTTTCTTAAGAAAAATCGAGACAATTGGTGTTGAAGCCCCCCTTCCCTCCGGAGACGACTAAAGCTCACAGATGACGAGAAGAACCCTGAAACAGGGCAGCGGGGAAAGGTCAACGACACGGTCAAGTCCATTTTCGGTTTTTGAGGTGTGGTCTATACTTAGATGTCGTCTGCTACTCCGGGTAGTTATCTGTGTGCTGTTCCGTGGTGTCATTTGAAACCCCCGTGAAAAAAGTTAGCGAGCCCATACCTACGTCACACTACTTCTGCTAGGGTTCTTCTCGTCATCTGTGAGCTGTACACGTACGGCGAGTTGCTGAAAACAATGTAAATAATCAGTTGATTAATACGAACCTGAATGAATGCAGCAGCTTATTTTTTTTTATTTCTTCACCCATTGCTCATTACTAGGTATAAGCAATATATACAACAAATTCAAACCAAAACAACTGCAATTTATTTAATATAAACAGAGTTTACAGAGAAAACTATATAGATTTTTTTTTTGGTCACAAATGAGTGCGTAACATTGTTAAGGAATTACTGACAAAAAGCATTGCTAAAATCAGGTCTTATTCTTTGGCTATCGTCATACAACAAATTCAAACCAAACAACTATAATTTATTTAACATAAACAAAACACAAATTTGTTAAATTGATTCTATACATAAAACTGTACATGTAAAAGAATAAGTTATTAGTTTGTAAAAACGGCCCAGTAAAATATTAATTTACTTTGAAAATCGATAAAATCGGGACAATATGCGTCCCGATGAGTATCCGGTAGAGACGCGGGACAAATTAGTCAAAAATCGGTACAATCCCGACAGAATCGGGACGGTTGGCAACCCTGCCTCCGATATCTCAACTTTCTGTAAAGTTAGTCTAATTTTAGGAGTAATTTTACAAATTTATCTTGAGGTTGAATTTCAGCCTCCGTCCGAAAGTCTTTGCACTCTTCAAAATAAATTCCTGCGTACTTCCTGCTACCAATTACTATTATTATATTATTATTATTATTATTATCGGCAAGAGCGACATAATTTTCAGTGCCAAAAAAGTATCTTCCTCCACTTTCTCGAAAAAAATCACAAGAATTTACTCTTTATTTTGTTTAGCTTAATGAGATATATCGATATATCATCTTTGACATTTTTTTTGCCCTGTTATACCCTAATAAGGATAACATATAGTATCTCACCCAATTCAGAACGAAGTACCTTCTTTTTGTCTAAATTGTGATAAAGGTAGAAAACAACGAGCCCAATGGGGCTTCTAACCCCCTTCGCTCGCTCAGCTATATTTTGTGTAGGAAGTAACATTGGAGATCTTATACAGGGTGTTTCAAAATAACACCGACAACATTTGGGAGGTGATTCCTGACACCAAGATAAATCAAAAAGTATAGACCAACCTGGGTGCACAAATGCTTTCTTTCGCAGTTATACGCTTCCGAAAACTTGAAAAAATGAACTTGAAAGGTTCATAGCTCCAAAATTATAGAACCTACCGTAGTCGGGTCAAAACTTCACTTAGGAACTAACCAAAAGCCCATGTTTCAGAATCCTAAGGTACTCACGTGACAATTTTTATGGAAGGAGTTTGGCTAAGGGCATATAATTTGAAGTACTTACCAATAACCTCTATAAAAATTGTTGCGGGAGTACCGCAGGATTCTGAACCATGGATATTTGGATAGGGGACATATTAGTTCCTCAGTGAGGTCTTGACCCGACTACGGTAGTCTCATAAATTTGGAGCTCTAGACATTTTAAAGTTCATTTTTTCGTGTTTTCGGCAGCCTATAACTCCGAAAGGAAGCGTTTGTGCACCCAGGTTAGTCTACACTTGTTGTCTTATCTTGGTGTCAGGAATCACCTCCCAAACGTTGGTGTTGTTTTGAAACACACTGTATGTGCAAGATTGGGGGATAAACTAAATATCAGCCCCTAATAATACTGTATAATTTATTTATTTTTAACAACTACTTTGAATGTTCTAGACGAGTTTTTAAATTTATTTTTAAAGTAAGATTTGTGTAAAATTGTTAACGACTGGCAACCGTGAATATGATTGCGAATTGACCGCAAGTGTTGAAAACAGCACTTCCCGAAGAATGGAGGAAATGAAGACATCAGCTGGACGAGATATGTGCTAAAAGAAGAGTATATGCTGCCACTGGAAAGGGGGGGATATAGGAAGGAATTAAAACGTTGACTGGCGTAGCGAATAATGGTATCCCTACCCGTTTACATCTCTCTTACTATCCTGCTTTTTAGAGTACGTAAATTGTCATTCAGTTGTTCGAAAGTATGGTGCGTTGCGCTGACGACCGACTGGCGCTGGAAAATAAAAAGTGCTGAGACAGCGTCGAATGAAATGGGAGTGCGTAGCTTAGCGGAAAAGTTATATGTATGAATGTATGTATATATACACATATATATCTAGATATATGTGCAGTATATCTGGATAAAACAAAAGAGGTAAGGGAGAGAAGGGTCGGTTTGCTTGCTGTGTGTGTGTGTGTGTGTGTGTGTGTGTGAAAGAGAGGATGGGATATCTCGTGAAATTCCACCGATTGTGCGTCGAGATAGGCCTAATGATCTCGGCAGATTACGGTTTATAGTTTTAGCATGATATTCTAGTAAAAGCGTGAAGCAGCCTCTATTAAGAGATCCAGGGATGTTAATATGGATACGCGTTACAAATGTATTATATTTAGTTTCATCTAGTTATACGTATATACACTATGGCTGGCTTGGATTCGTGTGTGTTTGTGAAATAATCCTGATTTCTGATTCAGATGGTATTAAATGTTTCGCAAATTATCTTGTTTTCTCTGTCTCTGTACGCGAAAATTTTGGGCAAAGAGTGAGTGAGAGAGAGAGAGAGAGAGAGATTGGTATCAGCAACGGGATCACAAAAGTGGATTAATGGATCTATTATTTTGTCAGTTGTAAGCTCAAATATAAGAATTTCAGTGCTATTTTATTTAAAAGTAAACTAACAATCACGAGGCAACGCTAAATTGAAGAGAGTTTGCGTATTAATAACTCGAATACAATAACCAAATTACAATTACCTAATATTTAAGTCTAACACAGTATGGTTTCTCAAGGACAGGCAATCCTTCATATCACAGTATGGTTTCTTCAGGACAGGCAATCCTTCATATCACAGTATGGTTTCTTCAGGACAGGCAATCCTTCATATCACAGTATGGTTTCTTCAGGACAGGCAACCCTTCATATCACAGTATGGTTTCTTCAGGACAGGCAATTCTTCATCACAGGATGGTTTCTCAAGGACAGACAATCCTTCATATCACAATACCTATAGTTTCTCAAGGACAGACAATCCTTCATATCTGTTAGAAGTAGAAAATATAGGCATTTATAAGAATAGTTTGTAAGCGTTGAGAAAATAATAAAGCACTAGCCAAAAAAGAAGAAAAGGAAGAAAAGAGATGTTTGTTGCTAGGGACAGTTTTAGGTTGATTTGTAAAATGTAGTAAAGTTGGAGTTGATTCAAGAACAAATCTATTGACTTCTGAGTTTGATAGAATTGAGAAATGTTGTTAATTGTAAAGTATGATGGTAAGAGAGAATTTTGAGTGTACCAGTTGAGAAACAATGAAAGAGTAACAGAAATTTACGAGTATATTGGATCAGTGTTGTTAGTAACCTAGGGGTTAGAATTTTGGAAAATCAACCTAAAGGAGTTTTGAAAGTGAACTGAATTTAACCTAACAAATTAGGGGAATAGAACTTAACCTAAGAGACTTGGCGGAACTAAACATAGGAAGTTTTATACTAACAATATCACAATATGGTTTCTCAAGGACAGACAATCCTTCATATCACAATATGGTTTCTCAAGGACAGACAATCCTTCATATCACAATATGGTTTCTCAAGGACAGGCAATGCTTCATATCACAATATGGTTTCTCAAGGACGGACAACCATAACAATACGGTTTCTGAAAGACAGGCAATCCTTATCACGTTTGGTTTCTTAAGAACAGACAATTCTTCATATCTCGACTAGTGCTATTCACGAGACGAGAAGTAAATTTTAAAATTCGAGACGAAGCGAAGAAATTTCACGAATCTTGTGGGCAAGACTAGTTGAACCAGTTTTAGATCTCATACTCTGTTTTAGGGTTACATGAATCATAATATAAAAAGTATAAATTGGCACAGTGATTCTATGAACCGATGAACATAATGAGTAGTATATATTAACGTTTTCCAGATACACATGTCATTACAGAATATACTCTAATAATAAATATTCTTATATCACACTTCGTGCACCTCTTACCGAATGGATTCTGATAACTTCCAAAGGAAATTAAGAAAGATAATCAGTGCATAAATTTGGTAAAACAATACGAGAAAAAGTTCTCGAAAATCGAGGCGAGATGAGAACTTTTCTCTTTTTTTTTCGAGAATAATCGAAACTTCTACAAAGTTTACGAGAAAACTTATTTTATACAAACAAAATATGACAAGTTCTGATTTTTCTTTTCTTTTTTCTTTTTTTTTTTCTTTTTGAGGAAGGGAAGGGGCTTTAGTACACATCTTGAGACTTTTGACAGAATGAGAGGTGTCTTACATTCCAAATTCTTAATTCAGACTTGAAGACGACAGAAACATGAAAGTTTTTTTTTTTTCGGCCTCCTTTCTTCAATGAGAAATTTCATAGAAAATTTTATGAAACTTGATTGAAAAACCTAGGACAGCGTTTGTCAAACTACCCTAACCCTTGTGATCTTATTGGATTGAATAGTCTCAATGCAAAAGAACACTATACCTTAAATTCAAATGAATTATGTATCATACACTATAGTTGAGAATTTCAAATAAGTACAAGTTATTCGATTTAATAAAGTAAAGATAATTGAAATCCTAGTTGGTTATAAACATTTTTAATAGTATTTAAAATTAATAAGAAAAACACGAATATCAGTGTAAAATCAAGGGAATTTTAATTAATACTATTTTTAAAATGTAAGTGTAATGGTGTTAACATAAAAAAAAAGAGATATAGAGAGAAATATACATTTGATTTCAAATAGGATAATGCGTGCAACATTCAAATAAAATGATCCCTAATTGAAAGGAGTTCGAGAAACACCTAGAAGTGAATAATAGATACTCTTAGCTTCGATCGCTGAGTTCAGTTATGATCTTTTTCGTAGTTCTTACAGGCAAGGGCGTCGATCTCGAGGGGCCCGGGTCCCCCAAAGCTCATGTTGGCCCCTTTACTGCATTTGCAAATTTACAATATTTGGCATAATTTGAATGCAATTTGTTTTAAAATCCTCATATATGCTTTCTGCATCTGGATGGACCCCCCCAAATTTACAGAGAAATCGGCGCCCTTACCTATAGGCCCTACCACTTGATAATTTTAATGTTGCAATTACAGAACAACTTGTTATTGAATTAAAGCCCTTATTGTGTAACACTGTGGAGAACATTGTTCATTATACAGGATGGCTCTTAATTATGTATATGAAGTTTCAAAGACTGCAGTAAAGAAACTAGCAACATAATTTGAACATAAATACGTTACTCTCATACCTTTCCTTACAAGAATTTTGATATGTTCTCCATGACATGGTCCATCAATGCACCATCGAAATCGGTACATACCTGGAGACGAAGAATAACGTTGTCATAAGCAGCTTGAGAGAGACATGCTGGTATCCTGTGATTTCCTGTGGAATTCTTGTGTGATAGCTTCCCGTAGTTCGGCCAAATTATGTGTGTGATATTGATACATTTTGTCCTTTTAAAACTAGGGCTGTGCGATATGTCGATATATCGATATCGGCTTATATCGATGATCGATATCGCAAAAACATCGACATATCGATATCGTCGATATTGATATTCGATATTGTCGATATTGTCGATATCGATATATCGATTCAATATCGATATCAGAAAAATATCGAATGTCGATATCGAAATTTCGATATCGCACAGCCCTATTTAAAACACTTCAAAAGAAAAAGTCAGGTGGTGACAAAACGGAAGATCGAGCTGGTCACTTCACAGACCCACGTCGACCGATCCAGCGGTTCGGAAATGTTTCGTTCGGCTCCGTCATCCTGTCTGGCATACACTAACGGTTCTAAGTCCAGTGAGCATTGTTCCCACTCTCAGGCTGAGAGTGTGTTGCCATATTAAAACTTTATATTCAGAATTACAAATACTACAGTCAGCCAAACATCATATAGATAAATATGGGCCATCCTGCATATAGTCAGGGCCGGATTTCTCAATAGGCCCGGTAGGCCCGGGCCTATGGGCGCAAGCTCCCAGGGGGCGCACGGCCGAGAGAAAAAAATTTAAAAAATCTAGAAATAAAAATAAATAGCCATAACTTAACATTTTTTTTGAATTGATTAAAAAAATCAGGCTAATAAAGCATTCTGATTTTGAAGTTAATCGAAACAAATAATTGTTGGTAAAGTTCAACAATCTTTTGTTAATACAGTAACGGTATTCTGTTAAGCCCAGAACCAAGTAAATTCCTCAAAAAACTTGCAATGATAAAATTGCATTGTGGAGTGGTGTTTAAGCAATTAACATATAGGCCTGATATGATTTTTTAATAAAGTTTTTTTTTTTTTTTTAGGAAAGTAACTTTAACTAGACTAGGGGGCGGAAAAAATTATTGGGCCTAGGGGCGCCAAAATGCTAAATCCGGCCCTGCATATAGTGTATCTTTAAAATAAGTTCATGTCTCATATACGCCCTTTTCTATTCTGTATATACATTACACTATTTTAAATATCGTTTCACTACACATTTTGTAGCTTAATTCCTACCTTCTTCCTCCTTCAGTAATTTATTTTGCTTTCTTTTCCAGGTAAGTTTCCTTTATACATCTTCTTTGGCTTCTCCAAGAAGGTAACGTATCAATTTTAGTTTTGTTAGCTTTTATATAGTTAAATTAATGTGAATTTGTGTGGGTCTTCCGCTTTCAAAGTACACTATGCATAAACATGGTTCTTACAGGATGGCTATACCGATTTTCCATCCGTACATATGTCTGTAGCAAGATATTAGAGCAAAACGGTAACCTTATCATCTGAATTCAGCATTCTATGAATAGATTCGTATCTTAACATTAGTCATATATTACAAATGTCGTCGTCATCATCATCATCAACCACAACAACATCATCATCATCATCAACCACATCATCATCATTATCAGCAACAACAACAACAACAATAATAATATTCTGCCATTATTGGCAGGTCACCGTCCGCAATTGAGAAGTTTACATGCTCGACGGTCTTCATCGCACCCTTTCGTCTTCACGTACAATTTTTCTCTTTCGATATGGTCCTTCAATTGTAGCCTTCTCCCTCTCCCTTCATTTCCTGTATACCATTCCTTGTAGCACACCCCTCCTGAAATAGTGCTGGGCAAAATAACCAGTTTTTCAATTTTCTTAGAAAAACCGAAGCCAGTTTTTGAAAAATTTCAGTTTTTTTTTAAAATCAGTGTCGGTTTTGTATCAAAACTCTGTTTTGTTTTTAAAAAACGGTTCGATTTTCTACCATATTTTTGGAGAAAAACAAATTGTCTGTTTTCGGTTTGTCTACGAACCGGTTTTCAGTTTTAATAAAAAATATTAGGAATTCATCATTTCTGGTTTCAATATTGATCACTATGGACAAAAAAGGTAAAAGATAGGGAGAACCGGTTTTCCTGATACGAATCCAGCTTTTTAAGAGTATAAACTATTGTGTTTGCGTTTAACACTACACTGAAGCCAGAATTAGTTAAAATCTACTGTATCTTCCGATATCAATATTGAATTATTGTAGTTTGGAAGTCTGTAGTTTCACAATGTCAATTAAAACTGACTTGTTCTTCTACAGTGTTAACAAAAACGTAGAAGAATACTTTAAGAAAGAGAAGAAGAAAAACAAAATAAAAACTGAAAATCAAAATGAAATTTCAAAATGTGGGAAGTATAGGACTTAAAATTTACTGGGAAGCGTAATGAAATCTTTCAGTTTAACGTCTCACGATTATGTCCTTTAGGCTAAGGGAGACGGATGATTAAAGCAAGTGAATGATAATGGAAGAATTGGTGGAATGAGAAAGTGGGAGGAAACGGAAGTACCTCGAGAAAACGCACGGACACGATGTTGCCCACCACAAACTTATTTGACCGAGGATCGAATCAGGGACCCCATACATCAGAGATAAATGCTCTACCACTGAGCCACCGTGCGCCCTACTACGAAATAAAATAATCATTGTCTTAGATACTGTTTATTACAGTGTTGTATAACAGCGTGTTGTATTAATTAATAGTAGTAGTAATAGGAAAGTATTATAGTAAGTGATCCCAAGGAAATCTAAAATTTTAGGAATAGATTTATTGTAACATATGCTCTACATGATTGAAATATTTTCATCATGCAATTGCTCTATGAATTGAAGCAGAAATTTATAGAAGTTCCTTACCGAGTTGTCACTGAGTGTATTCGAAAGGTAGCAAGTGTGCCAAATTTTAATCAAATGTCTTTTGGCAAGTTTGTCTTGTTTTGGGGCATCATTTTACCTCAGTTCCTTACCAATCAGTTAAGAAATATCGGTACTCACGCTAAAAGAAAGAAAGAATATAATTTCCTGAAATATATATAATATAAAACTTTTCGTTAACTGTTAGTGCGGACTTAGTGGGGATGTGATGCAGTAGAAAGTGATATTTTCCTTCAAGTGTTGTTTGAAGAGTTTAGCAGCAACATATAGAACTGCCCTTTACAGTCAGTAGATTTATAATGAATAATAAGGTAAATTAGGAGCATAACATACCTAACCGTTTTGGTTTTGATTGCCTGATGCAGGTTTATCAGCAACAACAAATGTAAAACAGCACTGCCATAACAGGCATAAAAGTGAAGAAATTTTATCTCGGGAGAGCTACAATCATATGTACAGCTATCCGGCGCCTGTAGGAAGTAGAGCAATTTACACAGGGATTCAGTTTTTCTCCAACAACCGTTTATTATAAAAGCATGTTATAAAAAAATATAACACAGTATCACTATAAGTGTGATCCTTAGATCAATACAAAAACCACTAAGTAGTTGGGGAAAATAGGTGTCTCAAGGCCCACTCAGCCAAGGGAAGGGTTTACACCGAGGTGAGTGGAAGTGGGTTAGGATTCTTAGTGCTTTACTCAAGCAAAGAGAGGTTTGAGTCCCGCAAAGCTCCAGGCAAGCTAGGAGAATGGTTGAATTTCCACAAAACTCCAGGCAAGCTGAGTGTGGGTGGAGGCCTCAAAGCTCCAGGCAAGCTAGGAGGCTTGGGTAAGGTTGATCTCTCAGAGCTCCAAGCAAGCTAAGAGATAGAAGATAACCAGCCGAAACTGACGTCGATTGAAGCGATACATAGAGTTTTATATCTTCTTCCGAGCAGTGGTGGCGCTGGCGTTCCTCTTCTATCACATGACCAAGTGGTGACGAGAATTCCTATCGTCTGCTTCAGGTAGTAACTTGTAGTATGTAAGCACGTGGTTTTGTTTATAAATAAAAGGTACATGTTGATGTTTCTAAATATAA
Source organism: Thermobia domestica (assembly GCF_964235325.1). NCBI lineage: Eukaryota > Metazoa > Arthropoda > Insecta > Zygentoma > Lepismatidae > Thermobia > Thermobia domestica. The sequence continues at coordinate 221,300,028 of NC_137464.1, forward strand.
ATCACGTGTAGGATATTAATGGAAATGGTTCGGTTCTGGGTCCTAATAATGAGGGAACTGAATTTTTAGTGATGACCGGCTACGTCATTTGGGGAGAACAGAGAGCATTTATTCCCCTACCTGTTTTAGAAACACTTGCTTTTCAATAAATTGCACACCAATATACTAACAAAAAAGTGAAATTCTTGTGTCGGTGAATGTTCTTGAAGTTACGATAAAGCACAATCCAAGAATAATAGTTGTAGATGTAACTAACCTTACTCAAACTTAAAAAAAAAAAAACAAAAAAAAAAACTCAATAACAAGTTTATTTAAGTAAATTCCAAGATGGAGACTTTCCAAGTTCAAACACGGATGGTCGATCATGCCGGGTGAGTGAACAACTAGCTCACAGGCCATAAAGAAGAAAACGAAATACAAGCAACAAAGGTACCAGAACATACTACATCTGCATATCTGTAAAATATTGCTTCCAATACATTTTCTATTCCCTAAATCCACCCTAACATTAAATCCCAACAAACTCAAAGCTCATCATAAAAACATTTAAACAAGCCAAATATAATTTGGACAAAGTAGCCACGAAAGTCTAGACATTCGGGGGAACAAACTTGTTGACACGCCATTTTTCTGGCAATTCTATCGCCCGTGATGCCGAGCTTGGCCATGAAGCTGGTGGATCAAATGAACTCACCAATCAATCAAGCCATCGCCAGGTGATAAGATTGTCTGCAATCTGGTCGAAACGGCTCCATACACAGGCGATTATTCGTGTAATCTTATTGGCCATGGACCAAATTGGCGGTCGCTAGGCGACCAACTTGACGCGTGTATGGTCACTTTAAGAGAGAGAAAAACTTATTGTATCTGAAATAAAACATGAACCCAGGTGTTTGTTTACGAGTCAAATACACGTCTCCCCACACCACTTTTGAAAATAGTTCGTCCCTAATTTCTATAACGAGTATAGTAAGCCATTATGAGATTTTATGAGACGCCTCCAACACTTTTACTATAGATATGCATCATCTCTCGCTTACAATATATATAAAAGAAGTCCTTAATAGAACCCTGAGATATTAAATATTTTAGACCCCCTAAAGCACAGATGTTTTCCCTCCAAAACTTACATTTACATCTGGAAATCCTTAAGAGCGCACAAGGGGATAAAAACGAAGGGGTGTGTACTAATACAGGAAAGAGGGATGAGAATTGCTTTTACCTAAATTAGATCTAATTAGTACAACAAGCATTTACCAGGAATGGTAAAGGGCAGTTTTGATCCTTTCCTCGTATCCTTCACCTGTTCTGTGTCGTGGTAAGTGGATAGGACGTGAATGATCGAGAGGATGAGCGAAGGGAGCGGGGGGGGGGGGGGAAGGGTTCATTGGCAAGCCGACAACCATACCGCAGAAAACTTTTGTACAATGGTTTTATCAACAGGGCCCTCGAGGGGAGAATTACATATTACCCTTTTTGGTTTACCAAATATTACATCAAACAGAGAGCAAATTCAGATTAGTGGTGAACCAAACTTCCGCAATGAGAAATTGACTGTTGTGATTTACGACCAGGAGGCAATTTCCGAAAAACCCCGGCGTCGCTTTGCCTCTCTGTTTGCGGATGGGTTTAATAGCTGTACAACGACTCGCTCGTTCACTCGCTGTCAATAAAATGAAAATATACCGAGAGAATGAGTAAATTTCCAAATTGTTATGATTCGTTTTTCACAGGTCTCCCGAGCATATTTCGCTCTGTCTAGTTTTGTTAGAAAAGCCTTTTAAATACGCAGATTTGTTTGTGGCTCAGATATTTTCAAAAGAGGAAATATAATTTTATGAAATTTCCAAACTTTGCTCTGTATAAATATGGGAAGTCGTGTAGAAATCCATCTGTGGACGTCGAAGATTGTGTTAGAAAGTTACGATAAATTAAGTGGAAGGAAAGCAAGATGGACAGAAATTGTTTTAGTACGAGGTACACACCAAAATTACTTACTGTTTTGTCATAGTTCAAATACAATTAAGACTAGATTAATGCAATTAAACCTCAATTAACATTACACTTTAAGGCTTAACTGTGCACAATTTGAAGCCTCTAACTATTCATTGTGAAAGAGAGCCTTCTTTTTTATGCTGGCTTGAAATTACGAACTTCATTATAGAAGTGCCTAATAAAGATTTTGTGTATATTGTGAAAAAGGTATCGATATTCATCGCCAGTGGAAGGATGTTTGTGGGGGGAACATTGTTTTTAAAGCATAATTGCAAAATTAAACCTCCAATTGCTGTAAATAAAAATACAATTTTGCGTTACTTGTTAAGTTTTTGTAATTCGGGCTTATTTGGTTATCACACTAGCTCGGATCGGACTCGGACCTAAATGCTTAAACGTATTTCGGACTCGGGTCGGGCTTCACATTATAAATTCTCGGGCCGGGCCGGGCTCGGGCTAAAAATTCCGGCCCGTGCAGAGCTCTAAAACACATACATACTCACTTTTGCTATTCTATTGGTTTATTTCTGAACAAAAAAGAAAATAATAAGTACTTAAGTCTATCAATCAGCGCGAGAATTCCCTGGATTTTCACGTTTTATTGGAAAAAATCCCTTTTTTATCCTTTTGCTAAGTTTGCCTACGAAATTTTCCTAGATTAGGGAAATTATCCACAAACTACGAACATCATACGCTCTCTATCCAACTGTCAGAGCCAGCTCTTGTTGCACAGATAATAGATGCTGAAAAGAAACTAAATAAAACACCAAACAAACAAATAAACAAAATCAACCAACCAAATTCTACCGGCGGCTAAAATTCGCAAAATGTGAAAGGGTTCTAACAAGAAAGGACAAATGTAGTTGAATCTTTTATATTTTACATTTTCCGTGTATTTATTTTCAGGTAATTAAATCATACTCATAATTTTTTACAGTCGTTTTTCTTAGAAATAGAATGAAACAAGATTTTCCAAGTATTTCGGTGTATACATACCAAAGGTATGATAGTTTATTTTGCAGACGACGGAAGTTGAACACGTGCGGCTTTTCTTTTTCATTCCCCCTTCCCCTCCCTCGCAAACTCTGTCGTTAAACGTATTTTTCAGTTCTGTTTAAGCATTCCATCAAGTTAACGACTTCTATAGACGGCTGCTTTTTTAAATAAGAACACTAATAACTGGCTGCTGGTCAAAAGAAAATAGTTTTCGGTTCTACAGTTTTAAAAAACAAACGTCTGTTTGGATTTTTTTTTTTACCGAGTTTGTATTTATATTGCAGTTACAGAATACTTGGATTTTCATGTTCATGTTATTGTTACATTAAGCTGGTATGTATTTACACACTCATAAACAAATGGTGCAGAATTTACTGTTTTTTTCTGATTTATTATTTGTTCGTGTGTATATGTCATGACTCAGAATTCTATATGGTTTATATGTGAATAACGCCTTTTTCCTCCACCATTTTCTTTAGCTTAGAAGTTAAATGTATGTTTTTTTTTTTTTTTTTAAATATTTATTTATTTATTGAACAAATTCCCAGATACAGCATAACTTTGCCATTTTACACAGGGACATGCTAACAAAAGAAAGAGAAAAACCAAGACAACAATAACAACATAGAAAAAAGAGTATAAAAGTAAAACTATTCTGTCAAAACTCGTTTAATTGCTCTTTCAAACACTGGGTAGCTCGAAAAAAATGTCAACATCAGTTGTTACTTGATTGTTACAGTTTGGTATTCTATAAAAAAAAGAGACCTCTGTATAACAGCCAACCTAGGACGGGCAAGATGGAATAGATGGGCATTCCGGGTGATGCGGGAAGGGACACGTAAGGATAGTTCCTGAAGTAATATTTCCGATCTTAAGTTTCCATTAACTATTTTATGTAGATACTTCTGGTCAGAGATAATTCTGCGTACTTCAGGAGTCTGAATATTAAGATGTCGTAAGAATTCCTTCTTAGATAATGATCGAAGTGCAGGAACACGAAAACGGACTATAGCGAGGAAGAAATTGAGAACAGAATCAAGTCTGGAGAGATGTGTAGGTGCTGCCATGGCCCATATGGGAGAGCAGTATTCGATCTTGGGCGCTATTAAAGTTTTATAAAAAGTTGCTAATGAAGAAACAGTGCGTAGTTCGGTGAATCGATAAAAAAGTCCCAACATGCGCATTGAATTCTTTAGTATTGAGGAGATGTGGTCAGAGAATGTGAGTTTTTAATCAAAGATGACACAAAGATCATTGTGACTAGCAGAATGTGAGATAGGGAAATCGTTGATATGGTATGTGGAGGGAACTGGAGACTTTTTCAAAGTAATAGTAATACTGTCACATTTCTTACTGTTGAGTTTCAAGTGCCACATTTCACACCAGCCTATAAGGTAATTTATGTCTTCCTGTAGAGCAATTGTGTCATGGAGACACGATATTTCTCTGTATAACTTACAATCGTCAGCAAAAAGCAGAAGGCCACTAGGTTGAGCCGATAAGTGCGTGTAGAGATCATCCATATACAGGACAAACAGCAGAGACCCAAGTACACTCCCCTGAGGCACCCCATGTTTGAGACATGCTTGCGTGTTGCCAAATTATTCTCTGTTGAGCGTGGTATTGGATTTTGATATTTTAGTAGATCATGCTCGGTCAAGATAAGTCAAGCGTCACAATGAATCACGATACGTTTTGTGAATGATGAGTAACAGTGGGTTGTGTGGGTCACACTATATAGTGAATCAATGGGTCATGAGTAGGGTTCCCATATTTCTAGAGCACAAAACCGGGACATCTTTAAAAATTTATAGTACGAGGGATGATCGGAAAATAAGGTTACAAATCCTAAAGTGAAACGTTTGTATATTATTTGATACAACCAATATAGCCAACAGACATTTGGATATTTTTCGACATAGTCCCCAAAGCAGTTGAGATATTTATGATATCGTGGGATGAGGTTGAAGATTCCCTCGTGGTAAAAATTCTGTTCTTGCGTGTTCAGTCACGTTGTCACGAAGTGTTTCACCTCCTCATCTGAATCGAAGCGACGGGCTCCGAGGTGCTCCTTCAAGTGCGGGAACGGGCGAAAGTCTCTTGGAGCAAAGTCGATAACGTGATTTTCCTTTTGCTCTGAATTAGCTCCTCCACGGGAGCTGTGTTCAAATCTGTTGATGCTGTGGCTGCGTCGGCCACTGCGTTTCTCGTCAGTGACGTTTTCTCTACCAGCCGCAAAGTTTCGACACCATTTTACGAGATGCAGACGAGCAGAGCTGGATTTAGGGTTGGTGAGGCCCTAAGCTACTGCAGATAATGGGGGCCCTTTATGTATCCAGATGAACGTAGGACCCTATATACAGAAATGAAGAAACTAGTGATATTTTAGGAAGCAAACTAGCAGAAGATGCCCCATTACTTACATCATAGGACCTGCACAAACGAAGCACTGTTGCTATATGTAGATTTTACTTTATTTATTGTTTTTCTCGTATTTTGGAAATGTGCATTTAATTTTTTTCTTTAATTTTTGGGACCCCGAAGAGCGCGGGGCCTAAGCTATAGCTTGTTTAGCTTATAGGTAAATTCGACATCGCAGACGAGACATTAGTCTCTCCATAAACCTCTACGAGCTGCCGGTGAATTTCAACCGCGGTTGCATGTTTCGCCGACAGAAATTGAATAACTGAGCGGACTTCTTCGCGAGACCAGTTTTTCAAACAAGGCGCCATTTATGTTGACATACAACTAGTGCCGTAAGTGGCTGAAGCTCTGCAGAGTTGCCAACTCCATGTATTAAAATTACCGCACACTCCTCATTTCTCTATAACGGATTAAATTCCAAAAAATTACCAGTCTCTTATAGCCAAATATGTCTTGCTTCTTGCTGAAATATGAGAATTTATTAAAAAGTAAGCCAACACTCGCCAAAAGTGAGTGACAGAGTAGATTAATCCTACTAGTTATCAGTGAGTAATAAAAGCAGTATTTTTAAAAGCCCTCACACGAATGATATTAATTTATGTTTTGGAGGGAATCTCGAGCATTTGGAGCTCCAAACAATTCCTTCGGGACAGAGGGGATACATGACGTAAATTGGGCTAAACTGGGACGTATTGGCATTTTTTGAACTTTTTCAAGCAGCAGTTTACGAAGTAATGTACACAGTGGTAACAAATGGGGGAGGAGGGAATATTGAATGAGCACTGATACCATGATGAAGAAAAAATTCTAATACAAATAAACTATAGTAGACAGTGAATATTATCACACAATTCCATATCCTATTACTATAGGCAACCACTATTTCTTAGTTACTGTGCAGGTTGCATAGAAACTAGGATATGAAGATTTTAAAGGAGGTATGAGTAGCCACCGTTAGCCGCGAAGAATTTGACTCCATTAACGAACTCAATCCAAGATAATTGATGTCTATTTCAATAAATAAATAAATAAATAAATAAATAAAATTAAATAAATAAAATGCTTTCGTTCAAGAGTTATCGTGTGAACTAACAGGCGGACGGACATATTAATAGTACAGTCTTAGTACCATTGCGTAATCCAGTTAGTTCATTGCGTAATCCTAATAATAAAAAAGGCAAAGTAAAGCAGAATGGAGCAAATTAACTGGGCCAAATAGGAAGTGAATGAAGAGGTGTTGGGAGCGGTAAGGAAGGAAAGGAATGTGGTTGGGATGGGACATTGACTAAGGAGGAACTATATATTACACGTTCTAAGAAAGAACCTGCTAGAAGATACGATGGAAGGAAAAGAGGAAGGGGACGAAAGATACTACTATTGGTGAATGGTATTAAAAATATAAATTACTACTTGAAGACGAGGAGGTTAAGTGATTTCTGTGGTGCATGGAAGCTTCTTAGATTGTGGCAATTGATTTGCCAATAATGGTATAATACCTAAGGAATTAGGAAATAGGAATTAGATTTCTGGGCTTTCAGCATCTAAGGCCATGTTAGCCCCTCCCGTATGAGGGATGACGGCCCTCAGCGATCATACTATCCGACGAAAGGGAAGGAAGGAAGCGGCTTGGAACCTATATGTTAGGTACTATCTCGGCATTTGCCTGGTGTGAATGAGGAAAACCCAGGAAAACCTCACTCAGAATTGCTGGCTTGGAAAAGCTTTCTACAGTTTTTCGACCGAGTGTCCCCACGGAATCGAACCCGGGACAGCATAATACCCAATCTTGTGTATTGCACATCACTGTTATTTAACAATAATGAAATGGTAATATCATCCGCCAGTGCTTCATTGTAATTTTACAGTATAGAACTGTAAGACGGTGTCGAATCCGGGCCTTCTGTATTAAACATAAAAAATTAGTTAACATCTAGATGGATTTTTTTTGTTTGTTTCCCAACGTACAAAAGGAGTAATTTGACAGAAAGGTTGTAAGAGAGAGCAAAAGGGAAGTAGAAGAACTATTCTCGTTTTAATTATGTATCTCATTTGAATTGGATTCACAAAAGTACAAAGATAAATTAAGAAATAGACATTCAGTGTACGTAATGTATAATTTAGGAAAGAATTTGAGAGAGCAGCGAGAAGGAAGGCTGTTCATTTAAATCTTCATTAATTGAGACTTTTTTTGGGGGGAAAGGAAGGGGATTGAGGAAAAGTATAGAAGGAGGGAGCTAAGACAGAAGCGAAAGTTCTCTGTTCATCAAAGATTCCTCCCCCGGTTTTAAATGACAGCGGACGAATCTGCTTGCTTCCTTCCCTTTGAAATAGATGAAATAGAATTCGTTGGCAGTAGAAGGCGATCAAGAGAAAAGAAAGGAAATAGCTTATAAAACTATTAGTATTTTATAAACGATCTCTGTTAATTTTTTTTGTAAGCAAATTTGTTTTTCATCGTTTGACTTTTAAAAGAAACGAAAACAAATGAAAATGTGTAACAGTGGCTTTCAATTTTCTGTGAACAGAAAGACTTCTGGGAAGTTACAACGTGCTACTTAATACTGTATGTTTTCATATACAGTACATAAATACGTATGTAATCTACAAGGTGCCTCATAATTATGTATATGATGTTTGATAGACTGCTGTAAACAGTGGCGGATCCAGAACTTTAAAACTGAAGGGGGCAGCCAGAACCCAGACTATGATAGATATATCATGGGTTTGTAGTAAACTTTCAAAAATATATAGGCCTAAATAATATCTTAAATTATTTTTGCCACTCAAAAAAATTGGGGTCTAAGCCCCTCCTCCATCTCCGGCGGTAAAGAAGCTAGCAACGTAAGTTAAACATAAAATTGAACATAAACGCATTACTCTCATACTTTTCCGTACAAGAATTTTAATCTCTGGTTTGCTTGGCATACTCCACCAGTGCACCATCCTAAACCGATACATGCCTGGAGATGAAGAGTAACGTTGTCACAAGGAGCTTGATAGACCTGTACTGGTTTCCTGTGGTAGCTTCCCGTAGTTCGGCCAAATTGCGTATCTGATGTTGATGCAGTTTGTCCTTTAAAACGTCCCATAAGAAGAAGTTAGGTGGTAACAAATCGGGAGATCGAGCTGGCCACTCCACAGACTTAACGTTGACCGATCCAGCGGTTCGGGAATGTTTTTCTTCATCCTGTCTGGCATTCACTACAGTCCAATGACCGTTATCCCCATTCCCTTACTACACAATGTTGCCATATCGACACTTGTTGTCCAGAACAAATATCTACAGTTAGTCAAACATTATAATTATGGGCCACTCTACGTTCTAACAAGATAGAAACTATCAACTGGCTTACGTTAGATAGATAACGAACGAAATACTTTTTAACGCCGTTAAAATTCATTTCTTCTCGAAAAAGTACGCATCATGATTTAACAATAATTGCCCTCAACAGTGAAACCTAACAAGAATATGTGAAATCGACATGTACCATACGATAGATATTTCAATCGTAAATGGGTGTGCCAAGTTTGGTCAGTTTGTGGTAGAAGGTGTGGCAGATAAAGTTGATTGTTTATTTAACAATGATGGCCTTCAACAGTGAAACTACGACAATATGTGAAATCGACATGTACCATTCCCTAGATATTTCAATCTTAAGTGGATGTGCAAATTTTGGTCAGTTTCTGGTAGAAAGTATGGCAGATAAAGTTGATTGTTTATATAATAATGGTGTCCTTTAACAATTAAACTAACAATATGTGAAATCGACGCGTACCATTCCCTAGATTTTGTAACGTCCATTAACCAAACTGTATCCGTCTTTGCTTAGTTTTTTTAAATTATTTTATTTTTGATTGTTTTAATTTTATTAGTTGTATATGTTAACATTGGTGACGGTGGCGCCATCTATCATGTTAGACACAAACTATTTGAACGTTAAAAATAACCTTAAACATATAATTTTGTTCCACTTTGTCTCTGTTACTAAGTTTGAGTTAGTAACGATTTAGTAGTGTATATCAAATTAACCATAACTCGTATTGTCGCCTTGCTAATATCATAGTGAAGAGATTGATAACGAATGTACTTAAGTATCAATTTCGTCTTAATAGGCGACGTGGTTATCATACAACATCAGTTTTTAGGTTTACAAAAAAATGATTTTCTCAAAAAGTACGCATGATGATTTAGGCTTGCATATCATTTTGTTTACTAAGTGGCATTTATTTATTGATGTATGTCGCACCTTTCTATTTCTCTTGTTATACGCTAAGAATATTGTAGATTTTTAAAACAGTTTTTATTTTTTTATTTTTTAATGATCGAGGAAGCTATTTAGATACTAGGAGAAATTCCCGTTCTTCGCACGGAGAGAATAAGGTTTAATAAACATAAAATTTATATATTCACGTGTATGGCTGCTCGGGGCACACTTCGTGCATTATCGGCAAACTTCTGCCAGATTGAACGATTGAAGATAGCGTATCGCGTCGCGAACTCAAATCGCCCTCCACTCTTTCATCTATCTTTCTATCTGAAATATTCAGAAACACAGAAATACACATTTAATTATTTTAAATGAAAAGTCGTAATACTCAATTTCATTTCTGTAAACCGAAGAAATTTCGAGGTATGGGTATCTTAGGCCGGTTTTATCCACGCGGTTGCACAACTGCCGCGTTTTCTAATTACATTGAGTTGAATGAGTGTTTTATCTTTAATTCCATGGCATTGTGGATAATATCCAATTTCTGCGGACTGAAAAACCGGCTTCTGGTAGCTATGATCTGCTGCGGTTAGGCGATTTCTATTTACATTGTATCATATGGGACCTTTAATCCACAGCTGTTGTGATTGCGCCGATGACTCATTTGACTTATTGTAGTTAACGGTTGAGCAACCGCTACGGCAATCGCGTGCATACTAAGAGGCGAAAGGGCACTAACGGATCCGTCGCGGTGAAGAAACCGCTGCCGTAACCACGTGTGTAATAGGAGCCAAAAGTGCACTAGTGGATCCGTTTCGGTTGAGAAACCGCAACCGCGTGAATACAACCGGCCTTAATGAATCACCCTACTCCTCTTTCTTCCCTTGTATATCAGACATTAATAAAACGCTTAGACAAGTGTTTAATTATTTAACATTGAAAGTAAAAACACGAGATTTTATGCCTCTAAACTTAGGGATTCAGAGATATAGACAACATAATACAATAGTCACAACCCCTACGCCATGTTCTTCCCACCTCATTTTCTTTTCTTTCTAGCTTAAGCTGTTTCGGTTAGGCATGATTAGTGAGTGAGGTCTTTTATATAGAGAGATTTCCTGAAATATTTATCAAAAATATCGAGAGCAATTAGCCATATATGATTGTCTTGCAAAATTGTCAAGATAGTAATTACCAGTAAATTCGACGTTCGTCCGATAGATCGAGAGAAACTGAGTGAAAAGTTTAGTTCACGGGATTCGATTCCAGAACCTCTCCATTTCGAGAATATTAACTCCCTTACTCTCAATCGGGAGTTAATATTTTTTTATTCAGCGGATACATCGAAACGAAGGCAAAAGTATAACCACAATACTTCGTGAGGAGTTAATATTACCAAGGCACACGCTATGCATACGGACAGAACTTGATACGTTTCGACCGAAACAAGAGCCCAGCTCAATGGCAATTTTAGCATTGTGCTAGATACTACTGCACTACGAAAGGTATCATTTTAGCCCTTGATGGGTGAGCAAGTCGCCATTAAGGAGACAGTATCAGCAGTACTGAAGGAGGGAGAGAGTGTATGTGCGAGTTTGAAACGAGGCGAATGGGATCTCTTAGTAGTGCAATTACATCCAACAGTAGCATCGGAGCTTCGGGGAATTCCCAACCCAAGATACTCTCTCTCCTCTGAAAAGCATAGATGATGTCATAATAGGAATAATACTCTTGGTACGCCGCGAGATTAAGACAATTGCAAGTGAACATCCAGTGGAGGTTCCTGAATGACTATTTATTATAAACATTAAAAGGTTTAGAATTACACTTGGAAACTAAGACACAGAAGCTGTATCGTAAGGCAGAGTAAGAGAGAGAGAGAGAGAGAGAGAGAGAGAGAGAGAGAAGCTGGAGCATTCTGTAAGAGAACGATAGCGTGTTCATGGTAGAGAAACCGTTACAAGTGATACACTCAGTAAAGTCTAGTAGGTCTAACAATTGCTCTCGTAAAGAGTCTGTTTCAACAAGATCGTTATTATTCTTTTCTTTATAGATCTATTCCTATTACATTTGTTTCCTACAATTCAGAGAATTTGATGCGACTTTAGGTACAAGGTCATACACTAGGAGTCTGTTTGTGGAAGAAGATTCAAACACACTGTTTACCAAAGGTAAAATTTTGAATGTGAATGACTCTCTATTCACATTCAAAGAAGTGAATAGTATACGTCTGTGATTTGTAAAACCTGTAAGCAACAAGTATTCTCAATTTTTCATATTGAATGGGTCACGAACTTTGTGATCCATGACCTGTAGACTCTGAGTGACCCGGACTGACTTATGAACTAGAGTGACCCGGGCTGAACCATAAACTGGAGTGACCCGGACTGACTCACAAACTGGAGTGACCCGGACTGACCATAAACTGGAGTGGCCCGGACTGACTCATGACCTGGAGTAACCTGGACTGAATCGGACTGATTTGGTGTGAGTATATGTGAGGCTACTAAGGCACAACTAACAAAATGATTCTCTCCTCGCTCATTTTCGTTTCACTAAATATGATTTCCTTTCTTGTCTGTTGTGTACATCTGTGTGTCAAACATTGCTCTGAAATGTAACTATAAAGTTTATCAACGTACCAACGCACAGGGATCGTAAAGTTTAATCGATCTGTAAAACTTATCGTTTAGAATATAAAATATGCCGGTGAGCCCAAAAAGTATTTACTTAATTATTTTTGTATGGGCTATGTTCAAAAGCACTTACGGGGGAAAAGAAACAACATGAAGTTATTTGTGAAAACATGAAATATTCAAAGCGTTGGTATCTTGGTTAAGAAATGTCACACCGAATATCAAACAAAGAATGTTCGAACTCGACTAGTGAATACTGGTTCGATCCCAGCTCGCGCCGTGTGGACTTTGTGGTGGATAAACACCGTGTTCATGGGTTTTCTCGGGGTTCTTCCGTTTCCTCTTACTTTCTTCATTCCACCATTTCACTAATTTCTCTCATCATCACCGTCTCCTTTAGCCTAACCGGCATAACCGTGGGACGTAAAACTCAAATGTTTCATTTTTTTCATTTTTTCGACTAGTAAACCATTATTCAACTACAAAATTGTGCAATAATACTACAGAGAAAATATTTCAGTTGCTTCTGAATCACTAGGTCTGTCTGGGTCGCCGGGTCTCACTGAGTCACCAGATATGTCGTGATAACCGGGACTGAAAATCCAGTCCCAGACCTGGATGACCCGGACAAAAATCGTGACCCGTAACCCATTCTATCACTGGTATGAGCATCTATGGATACAATTAATTACGGATAGCTTGCAAAATCAGTGAACCAGGACAACACAAAATAATATTGGGTTCAGAATTAATGTAATGATTGCATCAGCACAGAAGAATATTCAGTCAGATTGCATGCAATGATTGCATCTGCACATACAGAATAATATGGGTCAGATTGCATGCAATGATTGCGTCTGCACATACAGAATAATATGGGTCAGATTGCATGCAATGATTGCATCTGCACATACAGAATAATATGGGTCAGATTGCATGCAATGATTGCATCTGCACATACAGAATAATATGGGTCAGATTGCATGCAATGATTGCATCTGCACATACAGAATAATATGGGTCAGATTGCATGCAAATATTGCATTAGCACAGGATAATATTGGAACAAATTACTTGTAATGATTGCATTTGCACATACAGGATAATAATGCGACAGATTATATACAGCAATTGCAATAGTACAGAATAATATTGGGGCAGATTGCGTGCAATGATTGCGTCAGAATAGGATAATATTGTGCCATACTGCATGCTGTGTTTGCATTTGCACATAAAGGATAATAAGGACAGATTGTATCCAGTGATAACATTACACTCGAGAATGTTGAACCAGATTGCATGCAGTGATTGTATCTGCATATACAAGATAATGTTGGATCATATTGCATGCAATGATTCCATCCGCTCAGGTTAATATTGAGAAATATTGCGTGCAATGATTTCATTTGCCCATTATAATCGTGGGACAGATTATATGCAATGATTGCATATAGTCAAGGATAATATTGAACCAGATTCCATGCAATAATCAATCTGCAGGGTAATATTTGGTCAGATTGCATCGAATGATAGTATTAGCACAGGATAATATTCATTAGAGGTTTTAGAGAGAGATTCTTAAGGCTTTTCGCTAAGCTTACCCCCACTTTTTTTTTTGAAATTTAGTAAATAACTTAAAAACAGTGAAAAATATTTAAAAAATGTGGAAAGTGAGCCAGGTTATGTATACACAAAATGGTATTAAATAACTAGTAACCAGATATTGAGGGTGCAGTGTATGACGTCCTAGTTGTTGGGCATCCAAATTCATGCATTATATAGATGCCCTTGACAGCAGTCATTAGTTCATATAATATCGTTTTCTAGATACTATCTAGCCCACTTTCTACATTTTAAAATATATTTTTCATGTCTAGTTATTCACTAAAATTCCAAATAAAATGAGGATGAGCTTACTTAGGGGGAGTGACACGTGATGGCTATGTGCACGACTGCTGCAGAGAGCTTAAAGAAGGGAACTTTAAGTGATGGCTGGGTATACGATTACTACAGAGAATTTAAAAGGACTTATCGGTGTACACGGCCAAGAGTGGAAAACTATGGCGGCAGATGACTTTACTGAACTCGTGGATCATGTGGTTTGTGAAAGGCATAGATTGCGATTTCTGAACTGTCTGCTGAGTTTCGAGAAATTTCAAGATGAACATCTGGAGAAATTGGATTACACTTGACAGACACTTCGATTGCATCTGTGTTATTTCACGACAACTGAACGGAACAATCTCTCTATCGGTATGGGATGGGGAGTGGGGGGTGGTCAACGTTCAATGAACACTTTTGCCTCTCTTATTTTGTTCTCACGTAATCCTTTTCTGGTGACTTAGTGAAAATCGAAAAAAACAAAAAACATTTCTCGTATTTTATTTAGTAGTCTTTAGGTGAACATCTAAAACTTTGTGCTCCCATCGGGAATCGAACTAAACTACCTGCACGAAAATCACGCGCGAAAGTCATTCAACTACGTATGTGCACATTTCGGTGTTACAAAATTGGTTACATTTAAAAGTTTACAATAATAAAAACTACTTAAACTTAGTATAGCCAGTGTTTATATCAGAATTTTTGTTTCTACGTATTCGATTACCATTTTTTTGTTTGTTTCTCCCTCGATTTAACTTCCAGTAAACCCCCACTGATGCTGTCCGTCGTCTACCCTCGGTATGTAGCATCGCCTCCCTCTTTTGTTAATAATGCTCAGCGAACCGCTGAGTTTTAACTGGCATCCTGCATCCCACATTTTGCTGTTAGACGTACGAAACAGTGGCGCGACGTGTTTTGTCACTCACAAGCCATGCATTTATTGAAAACGTTTCAGTCCACTCAGTTTCCGTATGTGTCGATATATGTACTCGTATATACATTGTGTCACGGCTATTGTGCAGTATCATGTGGATAATAATATTACAGAAAGCCGATTGAGCCATCAGTTTGAAGTGTGAGAAATGTATGTTACTGGAGAAGAGGGGTTTGCATGTGTGGCGAGAGCTGGTATGTTCTCCATAGTTGTTATAGATGGACAACCTTTCATTGTAATTACAAATTTAGCAGATGTATTCTATATGCCGTATTACGTTGCGAGGACATGACTTATGATTATAATAATTCAAGTGCTAAGGATCTCTTTTAAGATTATCAGCTCGTACCTTCGCAGCAACTTTCACTTCCTGTAAAAGAGCCTTGCATATTTCTGAAGGCCTAAAAGCTATTCATAAGAATTTACAAAAAAAAATATTTTATTACGGGTGTATAATGTATTGCTAGGCCTAATGTTTTATTTACTATTTATCTGTGTGCGTGGGTTTTCTCGGGGTTCTCCCGTTCCCTCCCACTTTCTTCATTCCACCATTTCATTCATCTCTTATCATCATCGTCTCCTTTAGCCTAACCGGCATAACCGTTGGACGTAAAACTCAAAGATTTTTTTTTTTTTTTTTAACTATTTATCATTCAAATGTTTCAAGTGCCAAATAACACCAAGCGTATCAAACGTCGCAAACTCATAATGATTGATTGATTTATCTTACAGACATGGTTTTGGGGTCATTTTTGTAGCAAAATACATCGTTTTGACTCACGTAGTACACTAGTTCAGAAACAAGCCACATCAAGCGCTAGCGGCACTTGCAGCAAAGATAACTGCTTTTACTGGTCCCAAGCGTGGTAGCTGTGTATTTTGGTTTGAAGAATCCAAGTCTGTGACAACTGTGCAACGTAATTTTCGTACAAAGTATGGTCAATATCCTCCCAATAGACGTACTATTTATCAGTGGCATAAGTACTTTATTGAAACTTTATGTTCAATAAGACACAACAAATATAAAGGTCGTCCCCGCACGTCTGAAGATGTAGAGGAAGTGAGACTTCCGCATTACCAATGGAAGCTACATTGAACCTCTTCAGGTATAAGGGAAAAAAAAAAAATAAAAAAACTTGATGTATTTTGCTACAAAATGATATCAAAACCATATCTGTAAGCTAAATAAATAAATAAATAAATAAATATGAATTTTCAAAGTTATAAAGTCCACTTTGATACACCCTGTTTATTTTCTTAGTCTTATGTACCATAAATATATACGTATAAACACACTAACAACACTAACTATATTGTCGGGGCTGGTGGTGTAACTTTCTTTAGGCGAGATAGTAGGGTGGGGGACAGATACTGTGAGGGGCTGATTTTGCGTGATGGTCTGTGCATTTACCAACTGCACTGAGTTCAATCCCCAATTGTACTTAAGAGGCCATGTTAAAAGTAGGTTCTGCCCTTCATAACCCCTGTATTGCATAAGAGCTGATCACACACTAAGTATATTGATGTTCGGAAGAAAATTAATAAGTTTCAGGTAGATCTGGTAGATACATTTTATTTCTGAAACATTAGACAACCTTTTGTCCCTAATCTAGTGGATAGCGCGTGACGCACGAAGTCCCAGTTTCAATTCCCGCTCGGAAAACATCGACCAAGCTACAGTGTTCAAGATCCCACTATATAAACTGTCTGTCTTATTCTACATGGCTTCGCTGCTGACAAGGTACTAAATACAAATCAACCAATTTACACTGCGATGCTAATTGAAGTTTAGAGAGCTAGCCAGGGCCTTATTAAAAGATACCATCTTAGCGTTCATCTGGTGAAATTAAAGAAATATACCAGAAAAAGAAAGAGGAAGACTAGCCAGGAAGGTCGACTACAGGATTCTTACACAGGAGCATCTGATTACGAAGCTAGAATGCTAATTGTTAACACGTATTTTTCTCTTCATTCCACCATTTCATTCATTTTTCATCTTTACCGTCTCCTTTAGCCTAACCGGCATAACCGTGGGACGTAAAACTTAAAGATTTCATTTCGTTTCATTTTTTGTGTTACTATACAATATTCCTGGAATTTCAACTGGAAGGCTATGGCGAGTTGCACGACGTTAATTAAACTTGGCAACCCGTGATCATTGCATTGTTTCCATTAGTTTTTTTTCCTACTTTCTGATTCAAGTAGTTTCTCGAGTACCTTTAGAGGGGAAGACACGGTAGCTCAGTGGTAGAGCGCTTACCTCTGGTGCGTGGGGTCCCTGGTTCGTTTCCAGGCAAGTAAATTTATAGTGGACAGAATGGTTTCCGTAAATTTTCTGAGTACTCCCATTTCCTCCACTTTCTCATTCCACTAATTCTACTATCATCATTCACTTACCTTGATCGTAGTCTTCTTAAAGGGCATAATCGTGGGACGTTAAACTGAAATATTTTATTTCATTTCAAATACCTTTAGAATTGGGTCATAATAACTCATTTCTGGAATCTCACCAGAAGCCAAACTCAAAACAAAGCCAGCACCACGAAACCATAGATTATTTTTTTAAAAAATACCTCGGGAATGTAAATCCGTTTCTACATGTATTAAATCTTACTAAAAGTACAAATAAGTTCAAGAATACACGTATTTCTTTGATGTAATTTTGGTTATAAAAGTGTCGTTGCCCTCAAGACAAGAGTCAAGACCTAAAGTACTTTTTTAAAATTCGAGACGAAAAACATGATAATTCTAGTCTCTTTCTCGAGACTAGACGAGAAATTTCTGCAGTTTCTTCGGCATCAATAGTTCAGCCTGGCCTTAGATCTTAAAACACCGTTTAGTGTTATATGATTCGTAGTATTAAAAACTATAAATTGATAAATTGATTGCACAAAGACAATGAAAAATATTTATCAACGTTTAAAAATACGCACGTCATTAGACAATATACTCCAAAAATCTTACAATATATCTTAATATATATATATATATATATATATAATCTTAAAGCTTGTTGTATGACACCCTTCTTGAACCGCTCGTGACACGGAAGAATTCTGTACGGACGTAAATTTTGTACACACATTTACAAGACGAGAGGGGGGGGGGATTTCAAGACTAGACTCGCGGGTCAAACGAAATTGCGAGTCGTCATTTGGCTATCACTAAGTTGAGCAGATAAGACAAAGACTGTGAAGCGACGTTGCCATGTGGTAAAGAAGTGTGGCTAATCAGACTCACTGCAGCGCAATCATCTTCTCTTCTTTCTACATATATATGTGGCAACATCGCTGTCTTCTGATTTGTTAACAGCGTTTAAGAACAACTCAGAGCGTCGCCTTCAAAGTCTATAAACGCTGTCCCGTATATTAGTATAATAATAATGCATGTCTGCCAGGATCCGTCTTGGCATTTGCCTGGTGGAACAGGGAAAAGCCTCAGTCAGGATGGGTAACTACCGAATTCGAACCCGGAGTTCTCGATTACGAGAGCAAGAACAGTAACCACTAGCCGTAACTCATTCGGTATAGTGGTACAAAGAAACAACGCTGATGTACAAAATTTGGTTGCTACTTTTAATGAAAAGAGGATGGAACAATTTAGCTGAAGTGAACAAACGAATCAAACCGAACGGTAGAGTGTATTAATTTTCGTTATATAATAAGCAGCGCTTGAAGCGCCAAACATTTAAGGAGGTGCGACGGCTTTGTTTATGAGATGTATGGTTAGTGTCTTGATTGAAATAATTAAGCTAATCTCCTTCACAGAAGCGTACTCGCAGCGAATGGTGCATACGAAAACAAGTTTCAAGCTTCTGAACAAATTAGTGCCCAGAAAGCTGAAAGGAACGGAAATATTTAAAGGCGATGGATCGCTTGCCTCTTCTTGTAATAAGTTGTATTGGTATAATTATTTACATTTATTTTCTCGCTTAGAATAAGATGGTTAATATTGATACGTGTACTACAAGGTTCTCGTATTATTAAATTTCTTTATCGGTTTTCTTCGCAGAAATAAGAAAAAAATGTCTTACTTTATAATTATAACAAATATTCTATTTGATTGAGTAATCATTCACTGCAATTTGAAAACTCTCTACACTGCGGCCGTCACTAGTCTCCTTATTTTGATGTAAGAACTCGAGCGGCTATAGGAGAGAAGAAACTATGGTGAGTACGAGTAAAAATGCAGAGAAGAAAGTATAGTAAGTACGAGTAAAAATGGAGAGAAGAAAGTATGGTGAGTACGAGTAAAAATGGAGAGAAGAAAGTATGGTGAGTACGAGTAAAAATGGAGAGAAGAAAGTATGGTGAGTACGAGTAAAAATGGAGAGAAGAAAGTATGGTGAGTACGAGTAAAAATGGAGAGAAGAAAGTATAGTGAGTACGATTAAAATGGAGGGAAGAAAGTATAGTGATACGAGTAAAAATGTAAAGAAAAAAATATGGTGAGTACGAGTAAAAATGTAGAAAAGAAAGTATGGTGAGTACGAGTAAAAATGGAGAGGAGAAAGTATAGTGAGTACGATTAAAATGGAGAGAAGAAACTATGGTGATACGAGTAAAAATGTAAAGAAAAAATATGGTGAGTACGAGTAAAAATGTAGAAAAGAAAGTATGGTGAGTACGAGTAAAAATGTAGAAAAGAAAGTATGGTGAGTACGAGTAAAAATGTAGAAAAGAAAGTATGGTGAGTACGAGTAAAAATGGAGAGAAGAAAGTATAGTGAGTACGATTAAAATGGAGAGAAGAAACTATGGTGATACGAGTAAAAATGTAAAGAAAAAATATGGTGAGTACGAGTAAAAATGTAGAAAAGAAAGTATGGTGAGTACGAGTAAAAATGTAGAAAAGAAAATATGGTGAGTACGAGTAAAAATGGAGAGAAGAAAGTATAGTGAGTACGATTAAAATGGAGGGAAGAAAGTATGCTGATACGAGTAAAAATGTAAAGAGGGAAATATGGTGAGTACGAGTAAAAATGTAGAAAAGCAAGTATGGTGAGTACGAGTAAAAATGGAGAGGAGAAAGTAAGGTGAATACGAGTATAAATGGAGAGGGGAAAAATTAAGGTGAATACGATTAAAAATGGAGATAGAAGAAAGTAGGGGGAGTACGATTAATCATGGAAAATCTGTAACAGTGCTACAATATTATTTAACGTTCAACAAGAAACAAGTAGCCGTACCACGCGTACACCACATGGAAGTTTGATATTTTCGATAGCGCTATATTTTCTTAATTATTATGGAAACCGAAAGTGGCAGCAGTTTTTTATCACTTCCGACTTCAGTAGAGAGATTTAGGAAAACATTGAATCCAGAAGTTCTAGTTGGATTTCTGTCACTTCCGGTTTTAATACAATTAGATACGGAGATGAAATGTATTCTTAAGACGCTTAATTGATTAAAGGAAACTGTTTCATGTTCTATATGATGGTTTCTGCTCTATAGCGATCAATGTAAAACCGGAAGTGGTTGGTTTCTACCTATTTCGGTGAGTGTATTGGTTCTACCAACAAACTTGGTTACTAACTCTTGATCTTCTACATCGTGATCAAACATTAATGGTGCACCATCAAGTAATTGTTGAGATTTGTTGTCTCCCGGTCGAATAGCGACATAAATGATGTCGTGATGATTAAGGCAAGTGAATGATGATGGAACAATTGCTTGAGTGAGAAAGTGGGAGGAAACGACAGTATCCCGAGAACACCCACGGATATGATGTTGTCCACCACAAACTTACTTGGCCGTGGGTTTTCTCGGGGATCCCACGCACCAGAGGTAAGCTTACTACTACTAAAGCACCGTGCCTCCCAAAAACGGGGCCAGTGATGGAGTAATTAGAATCACATAGTATTTCACAATCAACTTCCACAAATTTGTTTTTCTACCAAAGATGTTTTTATATGCCATTCGTGGCAATACTCTTTGTAAGTTTGACAGTGTGTGTCAATCTTGCCACCCGGGTGAATTTTCTCGTGATAATTAGATATACTACAAGATTTACCAATTTATAGCTAACATTATCTGCATTTGTACTAGCAAATGTGGGTTTCCTTCCTTGGTCTCTTTCTATCGCTCCTATTTTCCTTTGGGTGATGATGGAGCATGGTGGCTCACTGGTGAAGCGCTTACTTCTGGTGCGTGGGGTTCTCTAGTTCGATTCCTGGCCAAGTAAGTTTGTGGTGGACAACATCGACTCCGTAAGTTTTCTCTGGGTATTCCCGTTTCTTCCCACTTTCTCACTCTTCTAATTCTTCCATAATCATTCACTTGCTTTAAGAGTCTTCATCCCGGTGAAATTAAAATACCGCTAATTTTACAGTAATTATGTGATATCTTCAAATAGATAAAAGATAATTGAAATATGGAATAAGAGCGTCCTAGACAATATTATTTTGCGTGAGGTACCGTTATCATAAGTCACCTAGTGGCTTTCCGTTTTCAGCTGTTTAGAAACGCGAAAATAAATGCCGATTTTCTAAATGGCTCGAAATCGAAAGCAGATAAGTGAGTCGTGATAACGGTTTCTCATGTAAAATAATATTGTCTAGGGCGCTCTTGTTCCACATTTCGATTATATTTTTATCTATTTGAAGATATCACATAATTACTGTAAAATTAGCGGTATTTTAATTTGGCCGGGATGAAGACTCTTAATCATCGTCTGCCTTAACCTCAAGTGCGTAATCGTCGGTCGTCAAACTGAAAGACTTAATTTCATTTTTGCATCAAAAGATCCAATATATTTGAGGCAAAAATTTTCTTGTAGGCATTATATCTCGAGAACTACATATAGAGTAGCCAAACCCAAACTATCACTTAACTCAGTATGATGTTCTTATTCCGAAAAAAGTACGAAATCTTTATTTAGGGGCCGTTCAAAAATTTTGTGGCCCCTGATCCAAAAAATTTAATATATTTCATTCAATTAAACATTTTCTTGTTTGTCTTTGGATGATGTAAGGCACAAAGTGAAGATAGGACTTTTAATGGTTTTGGCATGTTTTTTTTTTTTTTTTTCGAGAATAGGAGTTACATTATTAATATTTAAAGGACAAAAATGTACAAGATGAGACATACCAATCGGTAGATCTCATGGAGCTGAACATAATGATATTCTCATGCGTAGTTTTCGAGAAAAATATTTTTTGCTTAACCTAGAAATCATCGATTAAGTACGATAATCACGCCTCCTGTTGAGAATAAGCCTAATAAAAATAGTTCACACATTAATCAAGCGCACAATAGAAGAACGACAGAGTACAATCAGCGACAAAAGTTCTTGCTGTTTGATGAAATTAGTTTCGTAAATAACTTCAGAATGGAATTATAATTTGAGTACACTTTTCAGTAAATTTAAAAGAACGTAATTTTCTGTACATTCCAGCCATACCACCATTATTCCCAAAACAAATTTTACCAAACGGAAAGAACTTTTGTCGCAGACTGTACAAAATGGTTAATGAGATATAGTTCAAAATTTATTTTATATTATTTATTTATTTTGTTTATCCATAATATTGTTCAAGAATATGACATATATTGGTTAATAGATCGCATCAATATTAACAAAGTGAAATATTTGAGAGTAAATTCTGATGAGCTATTTTCGAGAAAAATCGGGGAAAATAAAAAATATTATAGCGTTAGAATGTATAATGTTCGTTGCTAATTTGATGCTATTGATACTTTTTGTTCTGCCAGAATAATTTATTTATATATTAACTAACTCACTCACTCACACCCTGTGGACTATGGAACCCGGAGGTATAATGCCGCGTTCACAATAAATCTCCATTGACTGCTGCCCTTAGCCAACTGGATCCACTTTCTACTTTATATTCCTGTTTCTGCGAGATCCATCTTAATATTGTCTTCCCATCTGCGCCTAGGTCTTCCTAATGGTCGTTTTTCAACTGGATTTCCAGTTAAAACTTCGAAAGCGTTGCTAGTTTCTTCCTTTCGGGCCACATGACATTCGCTTCTGAGCTTCGCAAACTTGGTGACATTAACAATGTTTGGTAAACGGTATAAACTATGCAGTTTCTCGTTATGAAGTTTCCTGCTATTCACCATTATTGCTTCTTCCCTCAGAATAAGCGACCATGTTTTGTAACCATACAGTGCAACGGGCATTATTATCGTATTTATTTGTGTGCTGTATAGGAGAAAATAGGTCTTTGTGTCGCTGAGTAGGTCCAGCAGCTAGCTTAGGTTATGGTAGATTAAATTAGATTAGTTTTTGTTAGGTTCCATATACCTGGAGCTACTCTGAGGCACTTAACCTGGAAATTGTACAGTGTTAAGTAGCAATTTTTTCTGTCATTTATCCAAACTGTAGCAGATACACTCAGTCTTTTAATACTTATTAAATTTACAATATCTTCGTTTAAGTGCACCTGAACCCAGTAGGTGAAAAAGTTTTTTGCTAAAGGTTATATGGGTATATGGATGAATAATAGCAAAAGCTTTTTTTTTAAAGTAATATATATATATATATATTTTGCTCCTCAGGAATGGTTAAATCTCCACAATGTAATGTAATTAGCAAAATGTAGTATAATTATTAATGTAATTTCGGTATAAGTAATTTGTATTGTACTGCGAAATTAGTAACGCTAATGTAATTAGATAGTAGTGATGTGATAAAATAAAATCAGCTTTGTAGGTGCTACAACGCACAAAGCGCGAGTTACTGGCAGAATGTCCTGCGTATCGATTCGCAACACTATTATATCATATGACTTCTTTAACCGAATTTTATGCAATTACACTCATGAAATGAAATGAAATGAAATCTTTGAATTTTATTTCCCACGATTATGCCGGCTAGGCTAAAGGAGACTCTGATAATGAGAAATGAATGAAATGGTGGAATGAAGAAAGTGGGAGAAAACGCGAGAACACCGAGAAAACCCACGCACACGGTGTTTGTCCACCACAAAGTTCACTTGGCTTGAACGGGGATCGAACCAGGGACCCCACACACCAGAGGTGAACGCTGTACCATTGAGCCACCGCGGCCCGCAATTACACTCATTCCCCTGTTTTACGGATCTAGATGTAACAGATTTTGCAAGCAAAAGAGGAAAATCTAGAGCATAGTACAACTAGAGGGGTTAAGGAGGGGAAACCCGTTTACAAAATTTGTTGAACCCTGCCAGTGCCGTGTCGTGGGGGAGACGAGCGGAGCGAATGCCCCTTGCGCCGAAGTAAGTGGCGCAAAATTCGGGAGGAAAAAAGCTATACAGGGTGGCCCAAAATAGGTATACAGTCCCGTACTGATCAACTCATTGATTTTTACATCATTTCTTATTGTTATCCATCAGGTAGATTTAGTTTCTTTATTAGTTGTTCTTAATGTCTTTTTACTTATCTTAAGCCCGGAAGGAACAGTCTAAGCAAATAAACCTTGAAGCTAGAATGTTATACTTGATCAATGCAGGGATGTATATCTACTTTTGGGTCACCCTGTGTATATATATATATATATAATATTAAATGGAAGGGAAAAAGTAATAAAAACTGCTCAAAATCAATTTAAAGCAGCGTTTATTTTTGAAAACTTTCTTACGCTTTGCGTCAACCAAGTTGGCGCTTTGCAGCTGGTCTGTAGACCTTACTCATATGTACGGGGACTCCATCGTATACCCTCGCCCTGGGCGCTGATTTTCGACAACATGGCACTGTATCCCGCTAGAATACCGTTGAACAGTAATAAATAAGGTTCTTTCAATTCTCAGAAGTAAATATTGATGCCTATCGTTGTAAAATATCCTAGTTACACCAATGATATAGAGCAGCCGATTCGGTTTGAAAGTTTCATAAATATTTATTTACTTTTTTTTTTAAGGCTAACAGACATAAGCGCGAGTCTTTAAACTAGAATTTTCATTTCATATATAATATTCCAATACACGACGAATTTTACAGAACACTCTTGAAGAAACTCTGTGAACAGAAAATCGAAGAATTTACTTTTTCTTCTTTAGCAAAGGGAGAGAAAAAAAGAAAGAAAGAAATTTGAGGGTTGGTATGGGTGACCAAATTCCGTCTTTGGTTCAAGCAGCATATCCTTGTACGTATGCGCTGAAGTTTTCGCTCAGTTCCTGATTTTTTTTCTTTTAAATGTTTTATCCACATAGTCGAAATTCTTTTCTTACGTTCGAAAGAGGGTAAAGGGTATTTTTTTTAAATCTTCCTTCTTTTTGTGTGTGTGTGATAGAAGAGAGAGAGAGAGAGAGAGAGAGAGAGAGAGAGAGGAGAAGGAGGGTAGGGAACATGCTGAGAGAGACTGACTATCTCTCTAAGGATCGGCTGAGCAATTTGATGACCAACGAAGGTTTTGGTTTGGAATTCTCAAGGAAGTTTCTAACCCTTAAGAAAAAGTGGTGGTTTTTGGAAAGAAGTCCTTTATATATAATATCTTTTACCCCCAATTTTCTGGTCTTGTATCAACTTGACGGAAATTCTTTCCTTTTTTTTAAAAAAAAATAGAGAAACTTTTTTTCTATTTTTTTAAAAAAAAGGCTTAACACATTTGATTCAACCCTTCTTCAAAGTTTTATGCTTAAAAGTACTTTTATTTTTTTCCATAGAAGATTTTTCTTTAAATTTCATAAATCGGGTGGTGGTGATTATTTTACCCAAAGTTACGCGCTGTTTTTCTTTCTTTCTTTCTTTCTTTTATTCTTTTTTTTTTTTTTTTTTTTTGAAGCGTTTCTCCTTATTTACGAGTTCAGATTTCTTTGGAAATCAGAATTGAAATAAGTGAATAGGTGTGCATTAGTTTTTTTTTTTTTTTGTATTTCTTTTAAATATTCATATTAACACATCACTACAATGTACAAGTTTAGTTCTTTTAACCCCTTCACGTCCACTCCCAGAAGCTTTTATGTTTTCATGACGAATCTTCTGTGTATAGTTAATTACTATCATTTAGTACTAAAAAGTCACTAAAGTTGAAATTTTGAAAATTGAGAACTCGAGAATTGCGTGTGTTGTGTGATATATTGGCTCTGCAAGCATACACTTCAGTCATACATTTCAGCTTACTGAAATATGTTATATTTGTGTATCGTATACGATACGTAGTTAATTATTATCATTTAGTACTAAAAATTTACTAAAGTTGAAATTTTGAAAATTGAGAACTCAAGAATTGCATGTGTCGTATGTGACACATTGGCATACACTTCAGTCGTACATTCAGCTTACTGAAATATTTTATATCTGTGTGTCGCATACGACACACAGAACCTAAAGAAATTAAGTTGTTTTCGTTGTGCATACCATAACGTGGATGATTATTTTTGTATTGATACCATGGACATCGCAATAATAATTTATTTGTATAATTTATTTTGGTACTTCTGAACTTGAGCGTCTTTACTCATGTAATCTATTACTGTACTGCTTATCATAGAAATCTTTGTAATCTAACTTATTTTCGTACTACTTACCATAGTCAACCGTAGTCGTTTTATAACCTTTATACTGTTCACCGCAGACAACCTAGATAGTATAGCTTAAGCTATTTTTTTTTTTAACTGCTTATTATGAACAACCGTAGAAGGTTAATGTATTTTAATGATGTTTAGCATAGAAATCTTAGCTGATTGTCTTGTATACCTTAGGTCATTTTGTCAACACTCTATGTAAAACAAATCGAATGAAGAGCAAATCTTCCTCACTTACAATCAACTTGTACTGCCAGTGGACCTGCGTAGCATAGTCTCTAACGCTCTCACCTTCGGTATGAGCGGGTCCCCGGTTCAGTCCTCGTTGAGGATACTCGGTCGAAAAATTGTAACAGCATTTTCAGGCCAACCATTCTGGATTTTTTTTTTGGGGGGGGGGTTTCCTCATTCACAGCAGACAAATACCGGGATGGTATCTAACATACAGGTCCCAGGCCGATTCCTTCATTCCCCTTTTCTGGATAATATATTCGCCGACGGACGTCATCCTTCATATGTGACAGGTTTAGGGCCATAGGTGCCGG
Organism: Thermobia domestica; assembly: GCF_964235325.1. NCBI lineage: Eukaryota > Metazoa > Arthropoda > Insecta > Zygentoma > Lepismatidae > Thermobia > Thermobia domestica. The sequence continues at coordinate 221,327,113 of NC_137464.1, forward strand.
TAATGCCGAAAAATACGTATCAATAAATAAAACAAACTTTTAATGGTACCAACGAAATTACACAACACGTGGTCTGGAAAGTACTTGGGCTAGAGTAAAAATGCACGTGTTGATAGAGTAGCATCCACTCAGCGTTGTGACGAAAATCAGGGAACTATATGAATAATCTACGTAAAACAATGTGCTGTACATCAATTAATATAGGCCTGTTTAGTTGTTATACAGTACCCCACGCTTTTACTATTGTGAGTACAGTGAGTACTGCCCTTCATTTTGCAGAAAACCTTACATTATTTGAGATTTTGTTGATCCGAGGTTAGTCAGATCTACACTAGCTCGGGTAATCGATGTTCTACTGTACTTATCAATGCAGTTATTTCATTTATACAGTACATACATTAATAAGCAAGTAAATAATGTATTCTAATCAGCCCAAGTAGGATAAAAGCTTATCAACTGTATCAGATTGGCAATGAACGAGGTACATTTTTTAAATGCATAAAAATTCGATTTTCTCAAAAACTGCGCATTAGAATTGACAACTCAAACATGTCATTTTTATCATATCGATGTGGGATATCGATTGGTATGTATTATCTTTAGACAATGTTATAGTTAAATGAAAATTGAATTTTAAGAAATGAAATGAAATCTTTTCACTTTTAACGTCCCACGTTTGTCTTTTAGTCTGAGGGAGACATACGATTAAAGCAAGTGAATGATGATGGAATAATTGGTGGAATGGTAATGTTGGAGGAAACAGCAATACCCGAGAAAATCGGCGGATACGACGTTGTCCACCATAAGCGTCCTTAGACGGGAATCGAACCAGATACCGCACGCATCAGAGCTCTCTACCACTGAGCCACCGCGCCCGCTTAAATTTTAAAAAGTTTATCACAAATTTGGGCTATATATTCATTAAGCATGCTGTGTATTGTCGTTTTGCTAAGTGTTGTAATGGAAACTATGTACTTCAGTATCTTTCATTTTAATAGATGCCGCGGTGGCTCAGTGGTAGAGCGATCACTTCTGGTTTCATGGAGTCCTTGTTTCGATCTCAGCTCGTCCCAAGTGAACTTTGTGATGGACAAACACCGTGTGCGTGGGTTTTCTCGGGGTTCTCCCGTTTCCTCCCACTTTATTCATTCTACCATTTTCATTCATTTCTCATCATTACCGTCTCCTTTAGCCTAGCCGGTATAACCGTCGGACGAAAGGCTTAAAGATTTGATTCAATTTCATTTAATTGGTGCAGTAGTCATTGTACATGGTTAATTTTTTTAGATCTATAAATAAAATTATTTTTTCTGTATTTTGTTTAAGGCTATGCACGAAATTTATATCCATTCTTATGAATTAGTTTAACTGAACGAGATCTTTCGATTTGAATGCGTCTTATCGTTGGACACTTTTTCTTTCTTTTTTCTATCGGTAAATGCCAATAATGTTTTAGTTTATCGCTTCTACACATTTTTTGCTGAACTTATACCGCTCAAACAGCTGATGATTTTTAACCAGAGAAACTGTAGAAAAGAATCTCAACACTTTTTGACTTGCACCATCGAAATCCTCTAGCAAGGACAACTTGTGTACGACGTTGAACAGTGACAAGAAAAGCAATTGTAGACGAATCCAAACTGAATGGATAAAGGCAAGGGTGAGTGAGATAAGTGAAATAGAAGTGCGAGAGAGAAAGAGGAAGGGAAGACAGGCGGTGATTTGAAGGTAAAGAAGGAGGTGAAGGAAAAGGAGAAAGACGTTTTGCATGTCAGGAGCGTGTTTTCCCTAAGTGAAGTGAAATCGGATGAAATGAAGAAGTTAAAGTTTTCTATGTGAGTTAGAGTACTAGAAGACAACGAAGAGAAAGAGGAGAGGATTGCTAGCTGAAGATGACATATTAATTACAGACTCGCGCAGAGGAGAGAGAGAAAGAGAGAGAGTACCTTTAACACAAATGCTTTTCAATTCTTTTGCAAGAACTCCCCAATTCTTCCTTCTAGTTGTTTTTTTAACGTTTGAAAAGTGAACCAACTAATTCGAGAATCTTCACATCTTTTCTCTCTCTCTATCACTGTCTCTCTTGTCTTCCTGTTCCCTCTCCTCTTTCTTTCTTCCTGAATGCAGGGCGTGCTGAACTACTAATTACCATCAATTAGTAGCTGAGATTAATGGTTTTTGTGTCTAACAGCCTTTTTCTCTCTCTCTCTCTCTCTCTCTCTCTCTTATATTCCTTTTATTTTTACCATCTATATACCCGTTAACTTCAGATTCTGTTAGCTAACAAGATACAACTTGCACCAAAAGCAATTAGGCCTATATGTAATCTCTACACAGAACGAAAGAACACTTTTTGAGAAAACTTATTATTGTATCTATTTATGTCTTTGGCTGCGGTACTTTTATACAAAGTTCGTTCTTTATATACACACGTACAAGGGTCCATTAAATTACAATTGGGGCTGGATTCCTTTATTTCTTTCCTTTCTTGTGGAGTTTAAATCGTTTCCGTTTTAGCATAAAGACTATATGAGACGTGGAATATCAGTTTCAAGGTAGAATCCAAACTGTTTATCCACTGGGATTCCAACTCAAAGTCTCTTGATACAAAAGGACCCCATTTAGTAACAGTACCCTAAAGTACTGTTCTTAAATTCGTATGGCAAGAGATGATTCTTTTTGTAACTTTTCGGTTAAGCAGAATTTAAGATGGAGCTTAAAGTTTCTCATTTTTTTTAAAGCGAAGTTCAGACTTTTTAAAATCCTTATTATATTATCTTATCGTTGTATACATAATCACAAAAATATTATTCATACTATAGCAACAAGTGAGAGTATTACTGAAAAGAATGAAATGAAATCTTGTATGTTTTATATCCCACGGTTATACCGGCTAGGCTAAAGGAGACGGTGATGATGAGAAATGAATGAAATTGTGGCATGAAGAAGTGGGAGGAAACAGGAGAACTCCGAGAAAACGCGCATACACGGTGTGTGACCACCACAAAGTTCACTTGGCGTCAGCTGGAATCGAACCAAGGACTCCATACACCAGAGGTGAACGCTCTACCACTGAGCCGCCGCGACCCCGAGTATCTAGTGGAACATCTATTTCTATTCTTATAACTACAGTTGTTTCCATTGTTAACATCTTCAACAGAATCAACAATTACGATTACTACTACTACAGTAGTACTTGAATTACTTTCTGTTACTATTATGACTTCTTCCATTACGATGGTTACTACTAACTACCACTACAATTATTGTATTTTTTTTACCGTTTTGTTGAAAATGGCAGTAAAGAGAATTTCATTATTTTGCCAATACATTCTAAAAGCAAAATGTGATTTCTTTTAGGACTTTGCTAAATAAAACAAGAAGCGCTACTTTGCCTAAACATTGCATATACGCCATGTTTCAGAATATAGAGGCACAAGAATGAAATAGCGGAGAGATTATAATTAATATTCATATATATATCATTTAATATCCGTATGTTCGATGTTTCTAGATACATTAACACAAGTTGGACGTAGTGGATGGTGATAAGTCATTGGAAATATTAGTTTAATGTGCAATTACTTATGGAGCTTGACAGAAGTAAAAATATATTTATATTATAGTTAGGTGTGTGTGTGGTGTGTGTGTGTGTGTGTATGTGCGCGCACAAATATGTCTCTTTGGTCTAGACATTGATAGGAGCTTAGTCAAACTATTTATGAAATTAATTATTTGTAGAGTGACAATGGTTTTGTAAAATGATCTAATGAATGAATATTATGTAAAGAGACGTCAAAATATTTGTAAAACTTAAAAGAAACTTCAGATTTTTTTAGATTGGGGGGGCGTGAAGAGCGAGCAAGCAAGCAAAGGGGACCTAAGTTAATGACAGAAATAAACTACATTCATAATTACAAACATTACGAATGATGTTACGAACAGGCATTAAATTAATTACAAACACGAAAACAAAGTAACAGTTAGATAAGAACTGTGGTTCCATTAAGAGCAAAAGTGGTAAAACATAACACGGTATTACAAAGATGTGCAGAAGTTTTCTTGGAAATAAACATAAACTGGCGAGCATTATTATTATTATTATTATTATTATTATTAGTTATGGTTTGGTAATAATTATATATCAGTGTTACGTCTGAAATCGCAAAAGGGTTCAGACCAGCGAGTGGTAAGGGCGGGATAGGGGAAGTATGTAGGATTCACGAATGGGTGCCAGGTAAACAAGCTTGGAACCACTATTTTAGGTGGATATATCGTTTTTCTGTTCTCCCCTTTTCCTTGTATAACTTTGTGTTACATATAAAGTACTATAATTACAAATCATTATAATCATTATCGTTGGGAACACTGGAGACTGGAGATTCGTTAGTTGCAGTGGTTCGAAGTTAATCTTCCTTTCCAGTCCCAAAGCTATACGGACGTGGGATCAGAATCACTTGCGCTCCCATCAGGAATCGATCACCGATCTTCTTTGTTGTGGGAATATAATGTATGTTATATGGAAAACGGTATCTATTAGAGGGACGTAATATGTAGTTATATACAAATGAATTGGCATGCAAAGTAGTCTGCGAACTAATTATTATTAATGGTTGTAAAGCATACATGTTTCTGCTGAAATAATAATAGGATTGAAGTACTCAATTAACCGCTTGAATGTAGGATCTTTTACGTAGTATACTTTAGTGTCAAATTGGAACCAAGAATTTGGTATCTTTTTTAAACTCAGTGAAATACCATGTGTAGTATTACTGACGAAACGAGAAATAAGATTTTCTTGTTTCGTCTTGTGAATTTTGAGAAAGTTTCGTTTCGATTCTGAAATAATTTTCTTGTCATCTCATCTCGAAACTTTTATGTCTCTTTTCTAAGTTTATGTATACAAAATATATGCTCTAATTGTTTTAATTTCGTCTAGAAGTTACTAGAATCCTTCCGCGTCACGTACAAACAAAATATATGCTCTAATTGTTTTAATTTCGTCTAGAAGTTACTAGAATCCTTCTGCGTCACGTAAAAACAAAATATATGCTCTAATTGTTTTAATTTCGTCTAGAAGTTACTAGAATCCTTCCGCGTCACGTAAAAACAAAATATATGCTCTAATTGTTTTAATTTCGTCTAGAAGTTACTAGAATTCTTCCGCGTCACGTAAAAACAAAATATATGCTCTAATTGTTTTAATTTCGTCTAGAAGTTACTAGAATCCTTCCGCGTCACGTAAAAGTCCACGAGGAATGTGACACAAGTACATTCAAACCATGTATTTATTATTGGAGTAGGGCAACATGTTATACATCGAGACACTAATAGAGATTGTCAAATAGAATAACTTACCAATAAATATTCTACTCACAGCCTCACTCATCTGACTAATAGGTCATCTATTTTCTAATATATAAAGGCAGGATTTTTGCATGTATTTAGTAAAGAAAATTTTGTTTCTTTAACTTATTACACCGCTCTAGGTGAAAGTTGGCTACCAAAATTTTGATGCGGCTTGCAAACGTCACGAAAAATCTAGAAATTTTGATTTTGTTTGCTACTTTAAATCGGTTAAGTGGTGAAAATATTTTTTAAAAAAATACCCATAAACAGGCTTTATTTAATATTACTACGAATTAGCATTAGGAATTAGATTTCTGGGCTTTCGTCATCTTAAACCAGCACGTATGAGGGGTGACGTCGCTCGGCGATCATACTATCCGAAGAAAGGGAAGGAAGGTAGCGGCCAGAGACTGTTTATTACAAAATAAAATACAAATATTATTTTTAAAAAAAGTAGTTAAGAAGGAACCAAGACAACATAAGTCATCAGTTACCGTTGAGTTCATTTTTCTAGTCGCCGCCTTAACCTAGATATTTGGGTACGGTAGTTCATATTCTGACCACTCTGTGATTTCTATGGATAACAACACTAAAAATTCTCCCGATTCATATTTTCAGGTGTAGAATATCATTATTATGTTATTGTGCTAAGTTACATTTCATTCTCTTTTCACTTACGGAAAGTGGGCAAAAGAAAAATGGTTAGCTTTGTTATCATTTTTAGTAGTCTGCCCCCTTAAATTCCTGAGAAATCCTTCAGATGTATGGGTTTGATACTTACGTATGCCATCCATAAGGCTGATTTATTCCAAAGATAATGAATGCTATAGAAATCGTGAATTTAAGATATATAAAGCAGAGTAATTTACAAAATGTGACACTTTTAAGAGGGTAATTGTTGAATGACATAAGAGTGAATTGTAGAGTACAATTGGGGTAAAATAGGCCGAATAACAAAATTAAGTGGCAAAGAAGAAAAATAAATAAGCCAAGGAGTTCTGACATTTTAATGTTATGCTCCCTTCTAGAGTCACGAAAATTCTATTGCTGATGATTCACAAGATATATTTGGTCTGCATTCGTACCATAATAAGTGGAGTAATATATTTGAACAATATTTTTAGCCTGCTAGATGTTTGGTAGTTTTTTCATAGCTTTGTTTGTAATATTCATATTTCTTTTCCGTACATTGTAATCTACACTCGAAGATCAAGCAGTTTTTTTCAGTCTCTGGCTATGCGAAACGATCCTCCTAGCTTCATATGGGATCCGAATCACATGAATTCTCAGTAGGAAGTGAACCAGAGCCTTTCGCATCAAATAAGCCTCTTCTAACTATTTTACTACCAGGAAACAACTAAAGTATTTGATTAGTAAATCCTTCTGAAGTTTAACGTACATTTTTTCGCAATGATCATAGATTTTTTTAAAAAAGCGTTTAACGTATAATACCTTACAGTTTCCTCATGCGAAACACAAATTCCTATCTTCGAACAGTACACGAAATAAATATGCAGTAAATAAAATATAGCTTAATTCATTGTTACAGCTTTATTGACATATTAATTGCACACTGTTAGGCAACAAGCATAGCACCGGGCTATTGTTGGTTGCATACCACGTAGGCGTAGCATGTAGGCTTTGAAAAACATTTCGAGACAACTATGATACGAAAATATTATGCGTTTAGCTCTCAAACAGGGATGTTGCAGCCACGGGCAAACCGACGTTGTACTGCCTTTTTGGTTCTACGTTTCGAAGAGAGTAAAAAAAAAAGTAAAAGAAATGTCCAAAGTTATTTATTTATTTAACAATAACAAGATACAGCTCATTGGCCATTTTATACTGGAAGTCAAACAACAACAATGGAAGGGATTTGGAAAGGTATCGGCCAGGGCCTGTTTAGTAGATACTATCCTGGGATTTGTCTGGTAATACTGAAGAAAACCCTGGAAAACCCCAGTCAGGATCGTCGGTAGCGAGAATCAAACCCACGACCTCCCGAATACGAAACTAACGCTCTACCGCTTGAGCTACTTCGCTCGGTTGATACGTATATACCAATCTATACATTTTACTGAGCTGAACAAAATGAAATGGGTGAGGATGTAAATCCTCATGCGTAGTTTTGGGAAAGTAGTGAAACTTAGCTTTATGGCGCTAAAAACCTGTGTCCTAACGGTTTTGTTCTGCTTAAACATATTCTTTATTCATATATTTACTGTGTGTATGTGTATGTATGTTTGTGTGTGTGTGTGAAAAAGAAGGGTCTCCGTAATCTAGTGGTTACAGCGTTGGACTCACATCAGCGTAGTCCCTGGTTCGATTCCCAGCCAGTGTCCACCCCAATTTTCGGCGTCCATCCAGCATCGTGAGACATACTTGGAAGCCACGTGAATAAAAGACGTGAAGGCAACTATGTTCAGAAAGCTTCTGACGCGTTTGTTAGAGCGACGCAATGCACTGTCCACATGTGCGTCACTAGGCGAGACGTAATTCAGCTGCTCGCTAACAGATGTCGTCGGAGCGACTTTGGCTCACAAAGGTCTATCGCGCCAGTGGTTAGGTTAGTCATATGTGTAAAAACACACACACATACACACTACTAAGAAACATATTGTTGTTTCTCTTTTTCTAGCGACAACACAATGACGCACATAACCAGTAGTGTATTTAGGATTTTGTTTCGAGGGGGGGGGGGTATGCATAAGACAAGAATAAGCACTTACATTTTTCCTTTTGTGTGCCGACAAATTTTAATGAAGTTCTACATATAACAAATTGATTCCGGGGGGGAACTTGAGCCCGATAGCCACCCACCGAAATACGCCACTGCACATAACACATATGAGTACATGCATTTTATATTATGTGGTTTAAAATAAACGTAAAAAATCATGATTCCGTTTACAGCAATTTGAAATTTCAACCTGTTCCAGAGATATGATGAGCATGTTATTATTCTTAGGAAACACTGCTTAAAATTTTGAAATTGCGAGAACTTGTTGTAATTACAACTACCAAAACCCATTGGTGTAATGCTATCAAAACGCACAAACGTAACAGTTTTAGAAAAATTAATCCCCAAACTACGTAGTTTTTTTTACAATATAACAACCTCGATCCACTTTCTTGATATCTCCGGAACAGGTTGCTGTAAACCGCCATTAAGATCTTTATGCTTATTGTAAACCATGTATGTAATACGACATGAATTTTCAAAAAAAAAAAAAAAAAAAAAAAAAAAGACTTGAAGAAAGTGAAATTTTTCAATCTTTTGTAACTTTGTTTCTAGTTGTTAGAAATACGTCATATCATGGTGATAATATTCGACACTAAGGCACTTTAAATGTGCATTGATACGTCCGTTGCACTTCAATTAGTACTGTTACAGAGGCCTCCAAAATTTAGATGTTTACGGATGTTTGTGTAGTACGAATAACACTGACAGTGTACTTTAAATGTGGTAATATGTAAATTTAAAATATGTAACAACATGACATAATACCATTTAATATAATATAACTTTATGTTGCGTTGGCAGTACTGTTAATCGGTTGGTACTGCGATGCAGAATCGACATTTGCACGGGGCGATGTCATATAACTATATCATTTAAAACAAATAAGTCTTGTTGAAAACAGACTTCATGATGATAATTAATAGTTAAATTTACCAAGATGACATTCTATTTGAATACCACATTCATAAATCATGTTTAGGTCGCATTAGTTTAAGGTAACATGGACAGTGCTAAAGCAAATAGTGAAACAAATCCCAGCATGAATTACTTGATTGTTGCCAAATACAGGAGCTCAATTCTCAAACAGTAGCAAACACCTGTTCAATTTAGTTTAGTTATTACAGTTTTGACACGAAAACTAGTTTGTCTTTGTTACAAACAAGTTCCTTATCATTAAAGGTGAAATTTTTTAAAAAAAATTAACACATGTAGAAGGAAAATCAAGAAATAAAGATAAAAGAGTTAGTTGCCCTGGAATTGCAAAGTAATATATTGAGATTGAAACTCGATATTGAAATCTATAAAAAGGATAACCATCTTTTCTCTGCAGGTGTATTTGCTTTATCTCGCACTGACATTATTATATTATTTGCTTTATCTGTATTATATTATTTGCTTTATATTATTTGCACCGACATAGATTATTATTTAAAGAAAAGAAACAAAACGAAATTATATATGTACTGTAGTATTTATGACTTTTTGAGTGCGAGTGCACTTTCCTTCGTTGTTCATGATGGGGTATCGTATTTAAAATCGCGGTTTTTAAGATTAGTTTTATCTGGAGAAAGGGGGGCAGCAAATGATGCAATTGCACTGGGTGGCAAATTGCTTAGGGTCGGTCCTGTTGCAGTGTGTCAAACAGTGCCCTCCTGTCGATATTTGCATGTTACAGAACTTTATCGGTACTTACCAATTAGTTTACTAAAGCTTTCAAGATAAATAGCTCACCCTGTGTATATATATATATATATATATATATATATATATATATATATATATATATATATATATATATATATAATATACGATATAAACTCTATTCTAGTTCATCAGATCAATAGATGCCTAGATAGATAAATGGACATAAATCTCGTAATATGTCGTGTTGATAGAGAAACTGCAGATAGAAGCATAATGAGTATAAATCTAAGATGGCCGTGAATCTGACTTCTTAACTTATTCAGTGATTTATAGATGTCGGAACCTCTTAGGTCAGCATTTTGGCAACATTTTCCTCTCAGATTTGGCAACCATGTTATTACCAAAAGATAAAATAACGCCAAGAAAAGAGTTATAGGTTTTTGTTTCCCCTCTTTTCGTTCTTCATTTCCGTCCGGATGGTGATGGAAAAGAAAATTAAAAAGAATCTCTAGTTTCTTCTTCTATTTCTCTGTCTCTTCTCTCTTGCTTTATTTTTCTATGTGCGTGATTTTTCCTCTTTCTTCAGGGTTTAACCGTTACCTTCCACATACAGTTAAAAGAAGACTCACATTGTTTCGATGTAGTTCCGTCTTAACTCACTGGATGGTAGCTAAGTTTTCCTCTTCATTGTTTGGGGAAGGTTTTTTCTTTATCCACGTTTTTTGACTTTCTTTATCTTTTCTTTTTTTTTTTTTTTTTTTTTTTGACAGTAGACGATGATTTTGTTCAACAGAGGGCAAAACTATTCTCCTTATGTTGGTGAAAATGATTAAAGCAGGGAGGAATATAATGAAAAAATAGGTATATATATACTATTTCTTTTGTTTGGCATTGGAACTAATTTTATTCTGTTTATATATATATATATAAAGCTCAGAATAAAAGAATAAAATTAGTTCAGTGCCAAACAAAAGAAGAAGTCTGATAATGGGAAGAAATAGGTATCAAAATAATATTTTGTTTGTGTTATGAATTACATATTGTACGTTGGGAGGTAAGTTTTCTGTTGTATTTCAAAGGATGACGTAAGACCCATAATGCACAGGCGAAGCAAGTATACAAATCTAACCTCAGTCGTCGTATTTATTGTCGCCATCCCTTCATTCGTTTTATGTAACTTCATCAATTCACCCCTTTCTCGTTAACTAACAGGGCTCCAATTGTCTAAAAAAGGGCGCAAAATTTCCGGTCGAGAGGACGCCATTGGCAACTAGAAGTTTGGAACTGGCGACCAGTGTTCAGTAGGAATGGTTTCTGCCTAAACTCACAGTGCTGCGCAGTTTCTGTTTCACACGAAAATAATTGTCACTGAGTGAGAGAAAACACGATATGTAAAGTTTTTCTTTGTCAAACCAAAGGCCGTTGGGGGTGACACACTTCTTATAATTTGTACGTGAGAGATACTGGCGACCATTATTTTTAGATTGCGAGTGCGTCTGACTTTCAAATTTTTGGCCCTGGTCTAAACTGCTGTGAGTAGCCTCAGAACACAAGTTTAACACCCTTGTCGCAATTAATGTCCTACGCCCTTGTGTTCTGTTAGCTGCACTTTATCATTTACATTACATATCATGCTAAAACCTTATGTATGCGTAAATAAAAAAAAACTCAAAAAACAAAATCCTGATAGCCATCTCCAAACAGACCTACAAGTAAATTGATGCTCATGGCCCCAGAGAAGGCGTTACCTTCTGCGGCCCGCCCATCTTCGGATGGAAATGAAACTGCACTTTTTAAAAAAAATCTATCTGAAATGCCTGTTCTTCGCACGGCGAGAATAGGTTTGTCATGCAAAATACGTGAATCTTCAAGTCCTCTAGTTCCCTTAGAGTACACCTTTAAATCAAAGTGACATAAAATCCCAGCTTGAGGTAGATACTATGTTTTCAAATTATTTTCAAAAGACCGAGCCGTTTTCGCTTGATGTGATCTCACATAACATGAATTTCTCTTTTTATAGAGAGAGGGCCAAGATAAGTCGAACCAGATATGTGAGATGAAAACCGGAAAGTGCTATTGCGTTTCACGTAGTAACGCGCAATATTATTTCATATTTTTCGTTGCGAGCTGTGAACGAAGCACATTGACTTAGAACATGGGACCTACAGCTGTGAAGGAATAACAGTAAAGGCAAAGCCAATCACCAGTGTAGACACAAAAATGCTGTTTAAGAAGGAGGCCAGGATATTGATTGTAAAGGAATGTTACCTACAGCGCAGATAACTGAAAGGAATACAAGCAAAATCACGTGTCGATTTTAACAGTGGTCCACCTGCCAAGTCATTCACGCATGAATTCATAAAGAAAATTTGAGCGAACACTATCGTGATTGGATCGAGGCGTAGAAGAAAGGTATGCACTACCGGTGTTGCAGAGCTCCACTAAGTCCACGAGTCGTCTATCGCAGCAGACAGGAGTATCAGAAATAACATGCTGGCGCATCCTGAAGGATCTTTATCTACAGCAATTCAAGGTAATGGTACAGGAGTTGAAACGTTGAAGCTCGCATTTCATACTAGACGTGAACAGTACACCAGGAAATTGAAGTCGTTCTGTCTATCTAAATCTCTACTTCATGGCGAACGAGACATGGTTCCACATCAGTGACTACGTTAGCTCACAAGATACGCAATATTGGTGTGTTAGAAACTCACAAGAAATGTTCGAGCTACCACTACATGATGTAAAGATTAGAGTATGGTGCACTGTGCCGGGGACTAGAATCATTTCGACCTATTTTCTTCGGAGACACAGTGAACTCAGTGCTTTACGTTGCAGATATCTTCAACGCCTCGAGTCAATTGATGCGAGACAAACTTACGTTTCTTATATTTCTAGCAGAACAGAGCGGCAGCACACGCCTCCTTGGGAGCAATGCATTCCGTTTGCACACTTGACAGAACTGTCTTGAAAGGTGTATAGCTTTCAAGGTTCCCTGATCTCTCTTGTTGCAGTTTTTATTTGTGGAGCAACCTGAAGAATAAGGCGTACCAAAGCTATCCACGAACCATTGACACACTGCAACATGACGTACGCAACAGAGTTGCCGGATATCCAACGGGACAAGTTACAGCAAGTCGCAGTGAACGTGATTCATCAGGCCAACCTCTCAGTTCCTGTAGAGTCAGAGGAACGTCTTTCGTATTTGACCTAGTTGTATAACATCCCCTTGTAGTCCATATGTTTATTATTAGTTTGGGTTTGGTTTATCTCCGGCTATCCTGTGTATTAGATCCAGTACCGAAGAGACAGCAGAACTGTCGGATGAAAATATAAGTATGAAAACAAAATAGTGTGAATTAAGTACTTAATTTACTGACACTACTACGATTGTTCCTGTATATTTACTTTTCCTGATGGTACTATTGATAATCCCATGATCTCCCTGACAGTGTTACTATAAAAACTTATTGAATAGAACCTCCTACAGGAAAAAGACCATGGCGCAAGGTGAATATTAAAAAAAATCAGGGACGAAAGTATGACATCTTTTAAAGCAGCTAGCGACTACAATTTTTTTTTATACACAAGTGAATTCCATGCATTAGACTTCGAAATTGAAACTTTGTTTTGGTCAAAGCCAAATTCTAAAATATATTCTGAACAAATAAAGTTAAGTTTTTAGAGTAGTATTACTTAGTATTCTGTTTATGTCCATATTTATTACATTATTTCTTTACGTGTCTTTTAATATATATGTATTATTTATTTTCTTTTTAGGTAAGTTCTTATGGCATCAGCTGAACCATTTTGTTTGATATGTAAGTATTCTACTTGTTCTAAAGTAAACTTTAAACATAGTTGAAAATAACTGACTATAGCTTCCAGCCCAACTCCTAGAACTTTTCTTTTCTTCACACAGTTACCAGCAAAAGTGAGGATACAAACATCTTGCATGTTAACTTTTTTCAATCATTTGTAAATAAGTTGACCAATTTTATTCGACATCCAAACTATGCTATGCATAAGTCTTACTCTTACAGAAGGATTATAGCTGTCCATCTATCGACCATTGTCAGAGCAAGAACTGTAAGACACAGCGAGAAGCTGTATTTCCGAGTCAATTCAGCCTCTCCCTCTAAGGTATACAGATAAGTTTCATTTCCTCTCTTCACCATCTGTTTCAACCGAAAATCATAGAAATCAACCATTTCCGGATGAAATACGAAAAGAAACTTAACATTCGGTATAATTGTGGGTTTAAGAGGTCAAGGGCGTAGGCCGAGCAAACGCGGCGTCTGGAAGTGGAGCCCCCAGCTAGAAAACCAAACTTGGTAAAAAAAAAATCACCAAAACTTGCGGTTTTAATATTGTTTTATATACTGTAGAGCAAAATGGTAAGAGCGATTTTTCCGGTTTCAACGTTGATCAACATATACTAAAATTGGTAATAGATATCGACAAGCTGTTTTCTGCAATGGATTAAGCGCACCAGAAATGGGTCTTTTTCTCATCCTAATGTCTTTACTGAAACCGGCTTTGCTATGTGACGTTATCCCCTATTACAACCATTAGTTATTTATCAAGTACTTCGGTTTCAGTGTTAATATCGCATACTTTGGACGCTTACTGTGAAACGAAACTAATTTTTCTTTAAAAAAACAGAGAACGTACGCTACTTTTTCTTACCAATTCGTTCCTGTACATTAATGGAAAATTTATTTCAGTTGTGCAGTTCACTGAGGAAAGAACTAACATGTCCACTTTTGCTTGCGACTGTACATAATTTCTGTTGGGCAACTAATCAGTAGCAGTGTTTGGTGAAAACTTCTATTAAAATGTAGCATTTGGTCCATTCACGTCCTTAAAATAATAAATGATCCTGTGTTTGCTTCTTACTTACGTTTTTAGCTAAAAATCTTGTTCAAGGTAATATGTATGCGACCATCACTATAGAACAGTGCTCACCGCACAGTCTTTGTTGAGTGTACCCTTGTCACACTAACGTATTTGTTGGGAGCACTGTGATAGATTCTTGTTAATAACTAGTGTCAATTCTTGAACATCTCTGGAAAATTAAAAAAAAAATGGACATTTGGGACAATTTTCTTCTTCTATTATATTTTTCAATTTTATATAGAATCATATTACTTTTGTTTATTTCCCACCATCACTGTCACATTGCGTCAGCTTCCATTAACCCAGAATCATATATGACGACTCAGGCTACGGTGGACGTATAAACACTGTCTTGACCTACTGAATGGGAGATAAACGTGGTTCCAAAAAGCTCTGCTTTAACATGTCCTATAGAAGTGATTCTCTCCCAGTGTGCCCTGGAACTTTCGAGACAAAAGATACGTGTGCCGCTAAACCACTGTCGAACCTTCGACAGCGACAAATCAACACTTGTTACTATGCTCCAACGACTAATTAACATTGTAGAGGACGATACCACGTGTTCAGATCACACGATCCACTGCTCAATTCGTCAGTGTTCGTGATTCCTTTCTGTCCATTGCTTCCACACACGCATCAATGTCGTGGCGGCATGTCTTGTATACGCACCGATTTCACATTGCGACAAGCTGCCTTCTCATATAACCGCGTGATCCCATTTGGAAACGGTAATTTGTTTACATTGCTCCCTTTGATATCGACAAATCATACTTGTTCAAACGTCTACTATTGACTTGTCTACGCTCCACTATCTGAATGCTATGTAATCTTCTCTCTCGCGGTACTACTACGTGCACAAAACCAATCGTAATGCTAAGTCAATGCATGTGTATCTTGCTGAAATTGTGCTGAACAAATCCTGAGAGTTTGGACACATTCATATCATGCAATTGTCATAAACAGCAGTGTAATAGTAGGTCTTGTAAGTCACCTTCATTTTTTATTACTGATACAATATCATATGTGAATATTGTTGTAGTGGGATATTTTCCATTTTTAAATAAGAAAATATAAAATTTTTTAAAAAGCAGCTGACCTAACCCATTTGATTAAAATGTTACAAACAGCAGATACAATATGATGTACCAGGAGTGTGTTCCGAAATTTTGCAGCACAACCCCCATGCTTCTATGCAACCATAATCTCTTCAAAGAATGTATGGTTGCTTATAAGCATGTTACTTGGCTGAAATTAATCCAGCATCTTTTAAAGTGTTTCATTGTCTAGCTCCAAAGATCACCATCAGATCCTAAAGAAGTTTATGTGAGATCACCGGGAAGAGATATACTCCTTTAACGAAAGAAAAAGAAAAATCCTGAAAATCGATGCACCAATGTCAAAGTTATGCGTGAACATATCCACAGCAGGAGAAATTGTATCCTGATTGACCTAAGGATTGTAATTGGTGGACGGCATTATATCAGATAGTTTATAACGTTATTGGAGGATAGCAATGCAATGGATACTTGGTTTTGCTGCACTTAGGTACTGTATTACATGATAGAAAAAGCGAGTCATGAAAATTGAACGGGTGAAATGATTAGCTAAATCTTGGAAATTGGAGACTTTAAAAGGCCTACTAGATGGATAACAGATAATGAAGCAATAGATGCTGTTTTTCTGACTCAATTGTTCTGGTGATGACATACAAGAAAGAAAAAGCTGTAAAAAAAGTTTATTACTCGTAAAATAAAAGACCAATTTAACCTGTTTTTAAGACGGGGAACGAATTCTGTGACTTCTATAAAATCCAAGGCACGTTCCACCTTTATGATCTCAAAATGAGAGCAATCTTAGGTCTAAACTAGTGTTTCTTTTGCTGCCTTTTCTCTCTCTCTCTCTCGACTCAAAGCCAGTAATTTCTTTCCTTTTCTTTTAAAAGTATTTCTTCATCTATTCACTTCATTTTTCTGTTACTCACAACTTTTCATGGCTTTGCCAAGGAAGCCATGCTTCTACTCAATTGAGTACTATAGTATATTCTACTATTTTTATTTTATTGTTATGTTTAGTGTTACAACCTATAGAAAGTATAACATTTGTTCATTATGAACAATTTCGCACTTCTTTATTTATAAAGGAAAGGAAACAAAGGAAAGTAGAATAACTTCTACTTTGTTAATATCCATAAATTATAGTTGAAATAAAAGTTTAGAAACTCCGAAAAATTTTGAGTTGAGCTTCTGTAGCAACAATCAAACGTTTCTGCATATTATCGCGAGCAATATATATTTTATCAAAGCTTCTTCGTGCCTATAAAGTAAGCATACGCGCCTGCGACATGGACGATCCGTGTTCCATTACCGATGAGAACCCATGTGGTTGAGATTTGGATTTGATTTGATTTTACCGATCCTTTCAGCAGTAAGGCTATATGAAACGACCTACTGCCTAACATACTTTAGGATCCGAACTACATGAACTCCCATCGGGAATCAAACTCTGGTCTCTCGTGCCAAAGGCGTTTAGCTATCCACATAGTCACGAGGGTTATCACGTTAAGCTCTTATTTCCACGTCACATATAGCCTCTGTGCTGAAAGGGATGCTAAACTATAATCCAACCAACATACCTAGCGAATAATATCTTGCACATCTTCCTTACTCTGCGGCGTACGTACACATTAAGCTTGTGTAAATGAATGACATACTTGTAATGAATTAACTCATATACTCTGAAGGAAAATGAAATGAATTTTATAGTTTTACACCGCATGGTTATGATTTGTAAGTTAAAGAAGGTAGATGATTATGAAAGAATTAATGGAACGAGAATGTGGGAGAAAACGGAAAAACATCAGGATTCGACGTTGTCCACAACACACACTATGACCTGGGGTTGAACCAGGGACCACTCACACAAGAAGTGAACGCTTTACCACTAATCCATAATACTTCCTTGAATCAAAAAGCTTCTGTATTATACGGGTCTTTGTTCAACGACCCGTTTTATATACCTTTTTTCTTAACATCCGCAAACCCAGATATTTAGATATACTATACACATTGAGATAACTAATTTACGAAGTCCTTAATGCTGTGCTTATTGTACATAGAACCTTGAATCAAACGCATGACGTATTAAAATACAAGTACCGAAATAAACAAGGTATTTTCAACTTCAAAATATACAGGAAACCCTCTTCTAAAGTTATGGAAACTCAATGTTGTCAAAAAAATTAAGTACTAGCGTTGATTACTCGCTTCGCTGGCTTGAAAGAAAATCTTAAATTCACAATTCCTTTTATATATACAGGGTGTTTCAAAACAACACCGACATTTTAGGAAGTGATTCCTGACATAAACATAAGACCAACAGTATAGACCAACCTGGGTCCACAAATGCTTCCTTTCGGAGTTATAGGGTGCCGTTAACATGAAAAAAAAATAACTTTAAAGGACTATAGCCTCAAAACTACGGGACGTACCGTAGTCGGGTCAAGACTTCACTTAGGAACTAGTATGCGCCCTATCCAAATATCCATGTTTCAGAATCCTAAGGTACTCACGAAGCAATTTTTATAGATGGAGTTTGGCTACGGTCATCTAATTTGAGGTACTCTCCAACTGCTTCTTTAAAAATTGTTGCGGAAGTACAGCAGGATTCTAAAACTTGGAATTATTTCCCCCTCCGCTAAGTTGCACCGTGAAAGTGAAATGACATAAGCCACTGCAGGCCCGAACTTTATCTATGTGGCAAATTTGATCGAGATCGGTTGAGTGGTTCAAGAGTTTTTAAGTCACAAAGATAGTCACTTTCATTTTTTTATATATAAATTAGTTCTACTATGATATGTCAAAATCTAGAGTGTGGTATAAGGGAGCTTGCACAGCACTATACAGATAGGACAAAGACGATTTGTATGTCGTAGAAATATTTTTAATATTTAATTTACAATCGAGCACATCCATATGTCCACATTCATATGAAATCAAAAGAATTTTTTTTAAAGGTAGAATGAGAACCAGTAAACAAGATATGAGCACTCTGAAAGTAATTTTTCCAGTAATTACTTAACGAAACATAGATTTCTTTCTCACTTCACGCCCTGTGGGAGCCAGTAAATAGGACTCTTTGACGGCGGCAAACAAATAACACGTTTTCTTATGTGTGTGTGTGTGTCCTTGTTTTTCATTCTCCACATTCTTCAATGAGAGTGGAATTCTAAGAAGACAAACAACACATGTTGAGAATGTAAATAAGAAGGAAGAAAAGAAAAGAATAAGACGGATGCGAAACAAACGAGAAGAATGCTATTCCTATTTTTAGTATTTTCTTTTCGTTTTCTTCTACAGGAACCAACAGCATGAGGAAACGTATACCAAATGTCTACCTTCGTTTCAATCATATCAGTCTTCAACACATTCTGACTAACAAAGGAAATGAAGTGCAGGCTTCTTCCGCTGAATATGCATACACATGTGATTTATCTAGTATATTCTTTGTTTTCCAAAATTTTTGCTACTTGGTTTTAATATGACTAATAAACTTTATGTACTCCAGAATCGATAGCGTACATAACGGGGGGTTTAGGGGGTTTTAAAGCCTCGTTGGGCAATATACGAGGTTGATTCAGAAAGTAATGCCTCCAAGGTGATGCTTTTATTTGTAACAGATAGCACCGATACAGGTATCAGTGGAAAGCTTGCAATGTTAGCTACAAATGATGGTATCATTTATCAACATAGTCCCCATTATGGACAACACACTTGCGCCGACGCCAAACAAGATTTTTCATGCCGTCGGCGAAGAATTGTGGCGGCTGCTGGCGACACCATTGCTGAACTTCTGCTTTGACTTCGGCGTCATAACTGTAGCTTTGGCCCTTAAGGTGATCCTTAAGTTTGGGAAAGAGCCAAAAGTCGCAGAGCGCAACATCCGGACTATAGGTAGAATGAGGCAGAATGTCAACAATATTTTGCCAGCGGATGGGACAACTTTGAAAATTTTGGCGGAAAAGAGGACGTGTGGTGGTACTCCATCAAATGACGCTTCGTTTCAGGGTCATAATGGTGTATCCACTACTCGTCTCCGGCGATGAATATTCCTGTGCGCACAACTTTCCGCAGTCAGAAATTCAATGACAGTCTGCTCTTTCAACTAGACGTCACCACTGCATGCCGTGGATTGCTCCATTAGTTTGAAACGAGAAGATATAGAAAGGTGAAATAAGTGGCATTCTATAAATTACACATTAGTGCTTTAATGATAAATCGTTCAGAATGTTTGCAATAGTAGTGTAGCCAAGTAGTGTTCATGGAGGCATTACTTTCTGAATCACCCTCGTATTATGGAACTTACTGTATTGAGATTACAAAAATCACTCGTATCCTGAAAGGATATGTTATTGAGTGCTTGAACTACCTCTTCATGAAACTGCGTACACCACTTTTGCAGATTACATACACAAATCCATGTATAGTGAAATCTCTAAATACTAGACAGCGATAAGATGATTATTTGTCCGTAAATGAGAGGTGTTCCTTAACACAAATTTAGATTACTCACACAGCTCATCTGGTAATTGTATCACGAATACAATAAATAGATTAGTCATAAATGTAAATACAGGCTGATATTGAGTTTTCGTACTCAATGTTTTCTTTAGCTAAGTTTCCTTTTTATGGTGGTTTGATTTGTGTGGTGTTACAAATTTTCATGGTGTGGAGAAGTGAGAAAAATAAAACCATAAAATTTAATTATGTTATGTTCGAAAGTTAAGAAGAGATGACAACTAATCAAGGGGAAGTACCTTTAATTTAAACATTTCTTGGAAAGGGGGAGGGGAACAAATAGTTCGTACCTAACAATCAAGGTGACGTGTTTCCTTCGATGATGGTAAACATGGCTTTCAGTGAAAATTGGCAACATCACAGAAATCAACCATAAGAAATGAAGACTTAGATGGGTAAAAGACCCTTTGTGAATGTGAATTCCCTTTTAACTTGTTTTTGCCTTGTTTTTGCCAAGACAGAATTTATCGAAATAGGATTTCGTGTTTCGCCAAACCTAGCCGAATGCGTAGGTATACGATAATTTTGTAGCCTTAAGATACTGGGCAAAACAGAATGAAACCTAGCCGAATGCATAGGTATGGGCAAATTCTGTAATTTAATGTATTGGGCGAAACAGAGTTAAATCTGGCTATTTGTCGTTGATTACAAGGAGAGGAGGGGAAGGGGGAGAAAAGTTTATGATACTCTAACTGTGGTAGCGTAATCGGTAAAACGTTTACCTCCCAGTTGGGCGGTATGAGTTTGATTTTCGGTGGAGCCGGGAAATATTTTCCATTCTGTTCTCGTTCCGATGGGGCTCTTGAGGTTCATTCAGCCTCTTTAAAAGTGAACTTAGGGTAAATGGGTACCTTTTCACATCACTACACTACTACACTATCTTCATATGAGTGCCAGAGTCAGGAAAGGGTAGAACCTTTCAACTCCATACATAATCCTTGATTTTAAAGACCTGCTCCAGAAAGAGACCATTACTTTACTTTTATATATAAAAGTTCTATGAAATATAGTACCCGCAAAAATTGCCTTTTTCCCCTTCCGCACAGAGCCATGGAGTCCAATATACTAAGCGACTTCGGTGCAAAATTATTTTACAGACTGATCAGTACATTAATTAATACTTTAATACATAATTATCATATCAATCAAGTAACCGTGTCACAGTGTATATCACGTGAAAGAGTTTTTTGGTAAACCAAACTCGTGAAGAAGATAAATTTTACCAATGCTTGACTTACGGTAAATATAGTATTTTACCTCAAATTAAGTGAAGTACACTGCAAGATGAATGGATATTCAAGTCTTTAGATTTACCAAATAGAGAGTCACTTATTTAGTTTCATTTTAACGTTATATTCCACAGACCGATCAATAATTTGCATCCTGAGCATTATATTTACCCGCAAATCCCAATAATACTGTGGGTAGGCTATCAATCAAGGATAATAGCTGTAATTACTCCCTTAGGAATATATGGGGAACCTATTTTTAAATGTCTGTATTTGAAGTCAACTAGATGAGTCACCTTCAACAGTGAACTCGATTCGAAACTTTTGTTCCTGCACTTTGGCCAAAATTGATGGTGATGCATCAGTTAGATCTTGAGATTTTGTTTCTTCGAGCGAACACTAAATATTGTGATCTTTTAATGGAAAAAGTACATTACAACTGAACGTTATAAGATTCAAATGTACAGTACAAGGATGCATTAAATGTAAATTTAAAATAAAGAAACATAAATAAATACAATGTAATTGGTTTGAAATTTTTCTGTATTGCTTTTCATACCCTGGGATAGAGAAAGTCAGAGCTTATGCTGATTTTACATATAAATAAAAGTAATGTGGTAAATAGGTAGTAATTTTCTTCATATTATTAATTTCTTTTTGTATCTTCTTCCAAACAAAAAGTTCTGGTTACTCCTTCTTGCGCCTCCCCTCCCCTATTTCGACACCAATGCCTAACATCAAATAAAAGAAAAATCTGGAAATTTTCTCTTTGAGGAGGAATGGTGTAAGATGTAGGCTGGAGACTCCTTTTTAAACATTTGGAAATATTTTTAGTTAGAAAAAGAAGAAGCGTGAAAAAGAACATTGGATACTCTTCCTTTCTTTCAGAGACTAGAACTCAATTTTCATTCGAGACAAGTGTTGTAAGGTTGGCTTTGTGAGTCGTCCCCCAAGTGGGCTGTTGTCTGGTATGTTCAGAAGAAACCTCTTCCCAACATCTTAAAACCCACTTCTATGGTCTCTGCCACAAGGCAAGAAAAAAGAATGAAAGAAAAAAGAGAAGATACTACAAGTAAGAGGGGTTAGATAACGGAAGTAGTTTGTGAATTAGGGGGAAGAAACGGAAGGAAGAAACGAGAGGGACGTTTAATGGTAAGTTATTTTTAGACGGAAACTGGTGTTTTGTTTATTTCAAGATCGTTTAGCGACAAGCTAAGCAGTACATGTCCAATAATACGGGAAAATGATTCATATGCTCTGAGATGCGTAGAACGTATAAAATATACAATAACGTTCATAGTTTGATTTTAGGTATACAACAAAGTTTCGTGTTAGGACTGTAATATTTTAAGCGGTGCCAACCGGGACGAATTATCTAATAAATCAAGTTGTATTGAAATTGTGGAAATAATAGGAATATCTCGTATTTTTAAATCTTAAAGCTTAGTGACCGGATGTCCTAGGTTTCCTTCTGTATTTAAGGACATCAGCAAAGATGGTAATTTTGTAATAGGGATTCGCTCAGGTTTATGAACATCAATGAGACTCGCGCTCACCTATCTCAATAACGCTCACGTTAGCTCAGACTTCTATCCTCAACGAGGCTCGCGCTCACTAATCTCAATGACGCATACGCTAGCTCAGTATTTTCAATGACGCTCGCGCTCACTAATGTCAATCAGGCTTAGGGTAGCTCAAACTCACTATTCTCAATTTGACTTGCACTCAGTCATATATATCATGCTCACGCTATCTTCGACTATTCTGAATGAGGTTCCCGTTCTCTTCTTCCCCACTGTCACTAACCTCATTGTGCTTGCGCTTACTAATATGTCAAGCTCACGCTAACTCAGACGAGGGGGACTAATATCAATCAAGCTCACGCTAGCCCAGACTCACTATCCTCGATGGAGCTTGCGCTGTCTTCCTTCCTGTTGTCACTATTCTCATTGTGCTCGCGCTCACTAATATGAATCAGGCTCACGCTAGCTCAGACTCACTATCCGCAATAAGGCTCACGTTCTCTCCTTTCACGCTATCAACAACCTAATTGTACTGACGCCTACTAATATCAATTAGGCTCATGCTAGCTCAGACTCACTATCCTCAATAAGGCTCACGTTCTCTTCTTTCACGCTATCAACAACCTACGCCTACTAATATCAATCACGCTCATGCTAGCTCAGACTCACTATCCTCAATGAAGCTCACGTTCACTATCTTCAATGTGGCTGGCAGTCGCTCATGTTTGTGCTCATTAACCTATTTGGCGCTTGCACTTGCCAAGACCTTGCGATCTCGCTTTTTATTCATTTACTGAGCTTGCGGTCAAATATTCAGTTCTATTCCAGTTTAAGAGGTTCGTGAGTTCAAACATCTCTACACGTGTCTACATAATTGTTTTCTTATAATAATTATGTAAGATAACGTAAGAAGATCTTGCAAAATATAAATATGAAATTAGATACAACCTTAGTTAAAAAAAAGAATCTTACCAGTTTCAGTCAGAATACCTAGAACGATGACATACTGTATATTACTACTATTAAAAATTTAAACTTAATTCCATATGCCTTTCTCTGGCTTTTTAAAAGTTGATCATTAGCTTAGAGAAGCTTTAATCAGGTAGATACTTTTATATTTCAACATTGAACACAGATATACATCACTACTAGGCAGGTCTAAAGCATTAAAAGGATATTTCACAACGTTCTTTTGCGAAATTTCTCCCTTTTTGTTTCCACCTCTCTTCCCCTCTCTTCTGTTCCCTTTCCCGTTGTGTAAGCATCCGAAAGGAATTTTCAATAGAACAAGGAGAAAAGAATAATCACCGTGTTCCATAAACAGTATGCTTCATTAATCTTATTTCCAGTTTTCTACCCCTAGTCTTCCTCTTTGTACGCGTATGTATGTATATTGCTCTGCCGTCATAGCGGCGCGGAAAATACACACACCTAACGCCGAAACTTCATTAAACTAATACATAAATTTCCCCCGGTGCCTCTCTTAATTGTCACACAATACGTGTAATGAATGTTTAATGATGTTCATTGTATAAAGGCGAATGATGAATGTGGAATCGGGGGAAAATATTTTTATTTAAACAACACGCAAGGTTTTCTGCGAAGTAAATAGGGTGTACAAGAACGAAGGTGGGAATACAGCGGATTTCTGTGTTTTTGAAGAGGTGTTACAGTATTTCCTAGAGACCCCAATAGTTAGAAATAGTGAACCTGGAAAGAATTAATATACAATATATCAAGAGGTTTACTTTAGAGCAATGCGTTATACCGCCAGAGGTATGGATACTGAAGAAAATAATACAAAAAGAGGCAAAATTTGGGAGTTTTTGATATGATATTTTCACAGAATACTGCATTTATTATGAACAGAAAACAAAGGAAACGACACTTCGAGATAAGTAAAAGACAAATTCTGACAATAGTAGAAAAAAAACTTTTGAAAAGGGCTGTTATGCAATGCACAAAAAATTATATTTGGTAGAGTAAAATGCAGAAATGGAACTTAATTCTATAAATGCTCTTTCTAAATGGTTCGCTATAATGTATTATAATTAATCCTGCCCAATGGTTTTATAGTCTTAGCCCCATTTCTTCATTTAATCCTAGAAAAAAAATATGTTTTCTCCTTTCTTGTGAACTTCATAAAAGCTTGTTTTTAAATTTATGATTACTATTTTTACTTTTTCTTGTCTTTACATTCAATTATTTCGTCAAGTCTATCATATAAATAGTTCTACAATGTGAAATACAACTAAATGACGATCTCCTGGATGTTATTCTGTACATGCCAACTCAAGAGCATGTTTGGTTGTATAACTATTGAGAGTATTCGTCGTTTACTTTTATCCTGCAAACTAAGGAGAACATTAGTATTTTTTCTTTTCTTATTTTTGTGTCCTACAAATCAGCGGTAATTTCAAGGATGGTCCGGTGGTAAATTTTCTTCCGAAGCTACGCTAGGGCTCTATATCCAATTGTGCTCCACGTCGATTATCAATATTTTCGCAGTAGTATGTTTCATTATCCGTGTATTGAAAGTCCTGAGAAAAATCTGAAATCATTACTGCTGCAAAGTATGAACAACCCTTAATTTATTTTTGTCCTGCAAACTCTGAATGAACTTAGTCATTTAATATTATTGCCCTATAAAATCATGGGTGATCTTTCATTTAATTTACATTCACCCTACGTATCCTGCAACAACTTGACTCACAACGCACGGACATGAACATGTCATCCGGACATCCGAAACAAACCTAGTTCATTCGATAAACATAACAAAGATATGTTCATGCTCAAAATATTAGGTGCCATGGACAAAAGGATAAGTCCCTGGGGCCCATTAACCGTATTGGTATGTGTTAGTACAAAGAAAATCGTGGACTCGCAGTGAAATAGCTATAGCATCAACACTGTTCATTCGAAAGTCATGGTTTATAGTTCAATCTCTTCAGCATGAAACATGCTTTCCAGAGGTGCTATGTATTGGGGCCCATAACGTACTTGAACAGGGAAAATTGGTAGAATGTCAGGAAAATTCCCTCCAGAAATCCCTCCCATCAACTTTGGACCCCTCGGGAGTTGCCCCGGATAAAAGCACACAATCCAAATGTATCTCGAAAAATAATATAGGACAGTGGTTCTCAAACTTTCCGATAACGCGGAAAGTGACTTGCGGACCCCCTGGCAATGCTATCTGAAATTTCACATGTTACTAAAAAAAATATATACTAATTAGAATTACCACTGACACGAAAAGTATCATGACATTTTCCATGCCAGGAAAAATAATACAATAAGTAATTTGTTCTAAAGAGACATTAATATTACCTAGTGAACGAAATTTCAATTGCAAATACAGTAACTTTCAAGACTGAAAATCAACTTTTTTTTTTTTTTTTTTTTTTTGTTTTCAAAGAAAGGAAATCCCCTTGATAAACAATGTTCTCAAATGTGGGGTCACTAATGTGAGGAATGAAATACTTTGCACTTTTCCATAATTGCAGTGAAATCTGGAATAAGTTTTGTCACCATCACTCTTAGGTCCGATTCAACATTAAGGCGATTTTGATTTAAGGGTTTAATATTACAAAGAGCAGAAAAGATCTGCTCACATAAGTGGTAAGGAAAGGCATGAAATGTTGCAATGTCTTTTTAGACAACTCTTCATACTCACAGCGCACAAAGCTACACAGTTCATTTTCTTTGAGAACGTTTTTTCCAGGATGTATCGCAGGATAGTTCCAATAGCTGTTCTTGTTCTGTGTACAAAGATTCATAACTTGTATGTCATGGATTTCTACATTAGTGAAAGGATTTTCAATCCAACCATTACCAGGTTGTGGAACCGGGAAAAACTTGCAGCGAATGCTTTCAAGTGTTCTACAAGTGTTATGTGCATTTCAGCAGAGTTTCTCACCTGAAGAATCAATGTATCCTTGAGCACTGGAAATAATAAATACCAGTAGTTATTGTTTGCACTCGTGCTGCTCATAGCTCCAGTTTTTTAATCTTAAAAATACTTCTTGCGTAACAGCTGTGAGTTCTATTTTATTATAACTCTTTTCAATTTTTAGGCGTCGCGGACACTCTGGCTTGGTCCCGCGGACCCCACTTTGAGAACCACTGCGTATTGGAGATAGGAAATGCGTGTACCAAGTTTTGTATTGCTAGACAGAATAGGTATGAGGGGAAAGTGAGTATTGGTATACAAACTTATCCCTCATATCTAATCCGTCTATCAATACAAAACTTGGTACACACATTTCTTATCCCCTATAATATTTTTCGAGATATATTTGAATTCTGTGTTTTTACCCGGGGCCATTCCAGAGGGGCCCAAAGTTGATGAAAGGGATTTCTGGAGGGAATTTTCCCCTCATTATCCCAAGTTTTCTTGTTCAAATACGTTATGAGTACCAGTACATAGTACCTCTGGAAACCTTGTTTTATGTTGAAGAGAATGAACTATAGACCATGACTTTCTAATGAACAGTGTTGACGCAATAGCTGTTTCACTGCGAGTCTACGATTTTCTTCATATTAACAGGTTTAATGGGCCCCAGGGACTTATCCTTTTGTCCATGGCATCTAATTTTTTGTGCATGAACACATGTTCGGTATGTTTATCGAATGGACTAGGCTTGGTTCGGATGTCCGGATAACATGTTCATGTCCGTTCCTTGTATGTCATTTGAGCGCAAATCATACAGGAGCTTCTCGTAGTTTTGGTTGTCCTAGACCTCGTAGATCAGCTTCCACCTAATAGCTTATTCAGTGATCCTTACAAAATATCTAGATACTTAAAAAAAAATTCTTTCCCGCAGAGAAAGCGCAAATGGAAAAAATGAAATGAAATCTTCAAGTTTTACGTCTCACGTTTATGCCGGTTAGGCTAAAGGAGACAGTGCTGATGAGAGATGAGTGAAATGGTGAAATGAAGAAAGTGGGAGGAAACGGGAGAACCCCGAGAAAACCCACGAGCACAGTGTTTGTCCACCACCAAGTCCACAGGGCGCGAGCTAGGGACCCCAAGCACCGGAGGTGAACGCTCTACCACTGAGCCACCGCAAAGCGCAAATGAAGGATAATATATGTGTGTGGTTGCTGTCTTAAGCTTTAAGTTTATCAAAGCTTAACACACACACACACACACACACACACACACACACACACACACACACACACACACACACACATACACACACACACACACACACACACACACACACACACACACACATATACACACACACACACATACACATACACATACATACATACATACATACATACATATATATATATATATATATATATATATATATATATATATATATATATATATATATATATATATATATATAATACAGGGTGTTAATGAACTATACCGACAAACTTTAAGAAGTGATTCCTCACATCACATCAAAATAAGAGAAAAAGTTCATATGGACCTATGGTGAAAAGTGCATAGTGTCAGAGATCGGGCTGTCCAAAATTGCGAAAAAGCCAAATTTCAAGAGTCCCTGTTTCGAATTCGAGAGACTGTGGATGGGGTCCTTATCAGCGTAAAGGAAGTCACGCATACGCAATCCAAAAGTGCATATTTCAGCAATGTTCAATGGGTGTGCGGATTATTCCCTGCAGGTGAAATTCCCAGACATGCCATCAACCAAATTTTGAGATATACTCTGACTTTATGATTGGTCCAAAGTAGGCCTTGATAGCAGTGAACATGGAATCCTTTGGCACGATATCGGAAGTGTTAAGGATCGTCAGCAGCACGGTCTCTAGTACTCGGGAAAACGCATGCTGCGATGTTTTCTTTTACACTTATAAGTAAAGAAAACGTGAAATATACCGTGACGAAATACATATTATTACGCGTTATTTCGAACACAAAGAAGCATGGAGCTACCGGTTCCTAACACTTCCGCCTTCCTCTGAAGTATTGGATGTCCATTTTTGCCAAGTTTAACTTCTGTCTACTTTAGACCTTTCTTGAAATCAGGGTATATCTGAAAACACTATTCGAAACATATCTGAGAATTACACCCTGCAGGAATACCCTCTA